>NW_015169211.1:196148-206271 GCF_001447785.1 Gekko japonicus
GAAGGAAGGAAGGAAGGAAGGAAGGAAGGAAGGAAGGAAGGAAGGAAGGAAGGCCTAGCGTCTGTGAGCCAATCAGTGCCACACACGATCCCGGACAAGCGAAGGTAACTATCTTCCTTAACACAACTGGAGAGAGTCAGTTACTCTGCTAAGCTTCTAGAAACCTGAATGCTGAAAGACGTAGAGAAAGCTTTAAAGCTATTAGAGAACAAAATAGCTAGATTCAAGTCCAGCAGCACCTTAGAGACCTCCAAAGGAAGTTTAGAAAACTAACTGAGGACCAATTCTATTTGCACTCTTAGGACCTAAACTGGAAGGTACATATTATTTCCAGTTCATACAACTACTTCTGACACAAGGCCAGATATATTTGTGGCCCCAAATAGAAACTTTTTGGTGCGTCGCTCAATTTCATATTAGAACATTCCAATTTTGGTGCTATTTTATTTATTGTTAATTGCCTTACATGTGCTGCAGGGACTCTGTTGCTTGTTGTATTTTGCACTATTTGACCTCTTGTGAGCCGAAACACGTCAGGTCACACGCTGTCCTTTTTGGTGTGCATTTGTAATTCTGAACATTTTATGAGGCTCTATTTGGGCCCCTACTAGGTTTTTATATGTCTTTGTAATAAACACTCTTTTGTACACTTACTTATGTTTTTAACTTTTGGCCCTCAATTAGTTTTCTAGACTTCCTTTGGAGGTCTGTGCTTTGCTGGTTTAGATTCCCCCACCCCCTCTTCGTTTGGGCACCTTAGAGGCCAACAACATTTTGGGGGTACAAGCTTTCGAGAGCCAAAGGTCACACCCCGAAAATTCTGCGGGTCTCTAAGGGGAAGGGGAGAAAGGCAGGAAGGTATGGCACTCAGACCTTGTAATAAGAAAGCACAGCTCTATGGAATCAGGCATGTTGCTCCTCTCCGAAAAGCAGGCATATACTCTAGGCAACTCTACTAATGGCCACTGTGTGTCAGCCTTGGCCTATTTCACATCCACCTTAAAATAGTCAGGGCGATTTCTCAGCCGTTTGCCCCAACACAAACATGTCAATTTCACACCCGAGGCTGCGGGGCTGCATTTGACTCGGGGCTTCGCTCCGCAGTTTCATGATCCTCAAAAACCAGGATCACGAAACTGCGGAGGAAATCGGGGGAAGCCCAGAGTCAAAATGCAGCCCCGGAGCTTCGGGTGTGAAATTGACACGTTTGTGTCGGGGCAAACGGCGCTGTGCTGCGAGGCAGCTCTAGTGAGAAATCGCCCTCAGTATTAACAAGCAAGTGCCTTGGGGCAAACCATCAGAAATTAGATACTAGGCCTTCCAAAAGAGATCAAGAAAAAATGGACCCTTCTCACAATGGGGGGGAAGTGAGCAACCGAAACCCCACAATGATCGGTAGTGGGGCCGCCAATATTTGTTTGCTCATAAATGACATGGAACTGGGGAGTGGGGGAGCAGTCTAGTAGCCAAATTTACCAATGATACCAAATTATTCAGATTGTCACAAATCAAACCAAATTCTGAAAAGTTCCGGGTGGGGGTCTCTCTAAAACGAGCGAGTGGGCAACAACGAAGTTCGATATAGGCTAGTTTAAGGTGGTGCTCACTGGATCAGAAAGATCTGACTTTAAATCCATGCCTATGGGGTCTCAACTGGCAGAGGCGGAAAGGGGAAAAAGGATCTTGGGGTTTTAGCCGATAGCTCAATGAGTGTCAACTAGGAATGGGCACAAATGCATTTTTGCGCTTTGGTTCGGTTTATGGTTCATGGCTGAACCACGAACCAAACCATGAACTGATACAAACTGGGAGGTTGGTTCGTGAACCAAGATAGTTCCTATGGGTTCATGAGCCGGTTAAAATTTAAGCCCCTGCTTTCGGCTCCCCACTGCTTTCTGTTCTTCACAAACCACTGTGAACAGCATCAAAACTCATGAAAGCTCATGGCGGTTCTTCAGTTTGCAGACACTGCTTCGCGAACCATGAACTGCGAAATCACGAACTTTCGCTCGTCAGCTCGTTCATGCCCATCCCTAGTGCCAACTCAGTGTGCAGCAGTGGCGAAAAAAGGAACAGATCAGCACAAGGGATTACTAGGAAAAGAACTGGAAATAAAACGGCCAATACTGTCATGGCCCTGGCATGGATCTTATGCTGAAACCTCATTTGGAATACTGTGTGCAGGTCTGGTCACCATATCTCAAAAAGGACACTGCAGAGCTGGAAAAAGCACAGAAGAAGACAACCAGCACGGTTAAGAGTTCTGTGCATCTTTCCTGCACAGAAAGGCTAGGCAAACTGGGACTTTTCAATTTAGTTATTTTTTGTCCCCTTGGGGGGTTCATAAAGTTAAACTAGGTGTGGAGAACAGAGAGAAGAAGGACCTCCTCTCTCTTCTCCACAGCACTCTGCGGGGGCATCTGATGAAACTGACAGGCAACAGATTTAGGGCAGACATTCAACAAGCAACTAAATTGTGGAAGTCGCAGCCAGTGGATGGTATTGATGGCCACTGGTACAGAGGGCTTTCAGAGAGGATTGGATCTCTGAGTATCAGGGCAGGGAAGTGGCAGCAGTGGAGGGCCTCGGCCTCTATGCCCTGTTGTTGGCCCTCCAGAGGAACTGGTTGGCCCCTGTGTGAGACAGGATGGCTGGACTAGAGGGACCCTCATTCGTCTGATCCAGCAGGGCTCTTCTGATGTTCTTATCAGGGAAACGTCTCAGCCTCTCTGCCCTGTTGTTGGACCTCCAGAGGAACTGGCTGGCCACTGTGTGAGACGGGATGCTGGACTAGATGGACCCTCACTGGTCTGATCCAGCAGGGCTCTTCTGATGTTCTTATCAGGGGAAGGCCTTGACCGCTCTGCCCTGTTGTTGTCCCTCCAGAGGAACTGGTTGGCCACTATGTAAGACAGGGTGCTGGACCAGATGGACCACTGGTCTAATCCAGCAGGGCTCTTCTACTTATCAGGGGAAGGCCTTGACCTCTCTGCCCTGTTGTTGGCCCTCCAGAGGAACTGGTTGGCCACTACGTGAGACAGGGTGCTGGACTAGATGGACCACTGGTCTGATCCACCAGGGCACCTCTTACATTCGTAATGTCCTCCCTACCACACAAATGAACCCAGGGATTAATAACATGCAGAAATGAGAGTGTGGGTTTCTGGATTCACAAAAGCAATGAAAAGCACCCAGCCACCCCCCAAACAGAACTGAACAGGAATGAAACTGCAGAAGAGCAATGTACGGAAGTAACCCCAAACCACCACCATGGGTCCTTTCTGTTCTCCCGGACATTTTGGGGCCCTCGGTTTCCTTCAGAGTGGGTGGCAAATTTGGTAATTCTGGCTTCCCGCTGCAGCCCACTTAATCCTCTGAAATTTTGACCTTTGGGAACAATGTAGGGGGGGTATCCGCAGTTGGAGGGGGCAATTAGCAAACATTCCTGTCCCTCCTTAAGAAAACTAAAGTGCCCTTAAGGTGGTTGGATCCCGGACAGAATGACTCAGCCCCTCCGCCCCACACCAGATAGGTCTACGCTATGCTGGGGATTATTAGGAAGGGAATTGAAAACAGATCAGCCAAAATCATAATGCCCCTATATAAATCAATGGTGTGACCTCATTTGGAGTACTGTGTACAGTTCTGGTCACCACACCACAAAAAGGATATTATAGCATTGGAAAAAGTGCAGAAAAGGGCAACCAGAATGATAAAAGGGTTGGAACACTTTCCCTGTGAAGAAAGGATAAAGCGCTTGGGGCTCTTTAGCTTGGAGAAATGATGGCTCAGGGGTGACGTGATCGAGGTTTATAAGATTATGCATGGGATAGAGCAGGTCGAGAAAGAAGTCCTTTTCTCCCTTTCTCACAAGACAAGAACTCGTGGGCACTCAGTGAACTTGCTGAGCAGTCAGGTTAGAACAGATAAAGGGAAGTCCGTCTTCACCCAAAGAGTGATTAACACGTGGAATTCACTGCCACAGGAAGTGGCGGCAGCTACAAGCATGAACAGCTTCAAGAGGGAATTAGATAAACATATGGAGCAGAAGTCCATTGGTGGCTATTAGCATTAAGGTATAGGTAGGAACTCTGGGGCAAGGGATGCTCTGTATTCTTGGTGCTTGGGGAGGCTTCAACAGTGGGAGGGCTTCTAGTGTCCTGGCCCCACTGCTGGACCTCCTGAGGGCACCTGGTATTTTTGGCCACTGTGTGACACAGAGTGTTGGAATGGATGGGCCTTTGGCCTGATCCAACATTGGTGTCTCTTATGTTCTTATATCATGATAAAAAGTTAACCTTACAAAAAAATCTAAAATTATTGTTTAGCCCCTTGGAGCAGAAGGCCTTTGAAAGAGTGAGCAACAATCCAGAAACACCTATCAATAAAACACATCAAACTTAAGGGCGCTTCAGTTTTCGTAACTGCACCGTTGGTTCCATGCCAAGGGCTCTCGTGCCAACATAAACACACAGAGAGGCTTCTGGGGACAGAAAATACGAGTCACCGGCAGTTATCTCCCTCCCGGCTCTGGCTCAGGTCCCATTCATTCCAACCGGGCCTGCACAGGAGACAGTCTTGGTTGTTTTTGGCCTGTGCTGCCTCTGAACAGTGCCAGAAACCGCGGGATTCACAGTGCCATGACAGGCAACGGGGAAGGCCTTAACATTCCAGGGAACCACAGAGTTGCTTGGGAGCTTACCCCCAAAATAGTTTTCCAGCGGAAAGGTCTGTAATGTCTGATAAATGTCTCAGAAACACAATGAGCCCACCGCGTTTGCTCTTCTCCCGCTGTACGTGTGCACATACACACACGTACAAAACGGGAACGTGAGGAGACGCTGTGGGGTAGCAGTTTTCAATCCTCCCAGACCCACTTTTAACACCCAGGTGGCAGCAGGGAGCCCACTCCAATCACGTGACAAGGAATCACGTGACAGAGACAGGGACGTTCCCTCTAAGCTGTGGAGTCCTGTGAGCAAAAATTCTACTCTGTGAGCGACTGGCACTAAAGTGGTGAGCGAGCGATTTGGCTGCTGCGTAAATTAGTTTGCTCTGGAGCCCTCCTTCCTGAGCGGAGACAAAAATGTGTGAGCCAGAGGCTAAAAAACTGTGAGCTAGCCCACACTAACTCAGCTTAGAGGGAACACCACCTGTGAAGTAGGAGGGGCTGAGAGAGCTCTTTTGAGGACTGCTCTTGCAAGAACAGCTTTGAGAGAACTTGTGACTGACCCAAAGTCAGACCAGCAGCTGTGTGTGTGGGGGGGAGTGGGGAAACTCAGCTTAGAGGGAACCCTGACTCAGCCGTGACTAGAGATGTGAAGGCCCGGAAAAAACGGAAAAATTCGGGGGGGGGGAACAGTTTTTTCCCGTTTTTTCCCTGAAGCCTTTTTTGTTTTTTTCCGAAAAATTGGAAAAATTGAAAAAAGAAAAGAAATTGATTATGGAACGTTTTATTTTAACATGAGGAATAAAATATTTTAAGACAAGGTGTTCAAATATTTTCCAAATCATTTCTAAAAATATATATATATGGTATCAGATTGATCTAATTTCTGGGCACTGAGGACAAGCAAGTCCTAGGTTACAAACTGAACTCTCCAATGCAAGAACAAGGTGCATTTCTTCCTTTAGGAGGTGCTGTTGTCACGAGAAAAGAAAAAGGTTTCAGTTTTGTTTTTGCATGTGGGCGGGTATTCTGTTTGTAATAACTGTTTGGATACACTATATTTTTAATATACTAGTTGTGATAATTTCATGCCAAATAAAAATGTCCATAGTCATATTTTATGTTCCTAAAGCAACAGAATGACTTTCAATCTAGAAAAGACAAAAGAAGTGCTAATGTAGCATTTCCCCCCCCCCAATTTTTCTGAAAATTTCCGTTTCCCCCCGAAAAAAACTGGAGATGGTTTTTTTCGGAAATTTCGGAAGTCCGGAAATTTTGCATCTCTAGCCGTGACCTCTCCAGTGTGGAGGGGAAATCCACACTGCAGGCACACACAAGGGATTGAAAGGCTAACTGTTAAGAGGAGCTGCCCAGGCTGAGGGCAAGAGAAAGATGGCAAAGAAACACTTTTGTGTGTGTGTGCGTGGGGGGGTGTCTCTAAACCTGCCTGCACAGAAAAGAATCTTCCGTCCTGCTGAGTGACCTCATCTGGCCGCTGTTTCAGAGCGCATGCACAGAGAGGCGGGATGCAGGGAAAAACGGCTGCCCGTTTAGAAGCCCACGACCCACCTTAGAATACCAACCCATAGGCTGAAGGCCACTGCTGTAAGATACATTCACAGAGAGCAGGAGTCCAAGAACCTTTCCAGACAAACCAAACAGTCTTATCAAAACGGCCCCCAAAAACTGGGGCTGGCTGAAGTTTAAGCCTGCCCCAAAGGGCACTCTGCAGAAAGGTCATTCTGGCTCTGAGAAAGTTAAAAGACCAGGAAAGGGACTCAAGAAACCACGGCATCGTGAGCCGCGAGAGACCAGCTCTCCCCTCAGGCAAAAATTCATCCCAGATTGTGGGTTTATTTCCTGTAAACTGACTCACGAGGCAAAGAATGCCCACCACATTACCTCATAAAGCAAACTCTCCAAGGAAACGGGATCCATTTTGCTGTAAGTTTTCCACAGATCCACACTGACATCCATTAACTGAAAGAGAAATGAGGGACTCCTGTAAGGAACATGAATGCACCGGGCAGGAGGGGTTGGCCCCCTCCTGTTTGCAGAAACAACCAAGCTCTGAGCTCTTGCAAATGTCCCGCAAATGCCAAGATGCTCCAAGCCAACAGGGATGCACATTGAGAATACACAGCATTAATTGAAAAGTGTGAATAAGGGCTTACAGGAACATCTACTCAGAATATATAGCATTAATTGAAAGTGTGAATAAGGAACTGATTGCCTTTCCACTGCATGTGGGGGGGAAATGACGCTCTTTGACACGATAGCTATTCACACAGCCTCCTCTCAGTTATTAACGGTAACAATATGCCATTATGGCTGGCTGGATAATCGTGCCATGGACATGCGGCACCGCTGTGTTACTACACACCCGACGGTTCTGCAGATGTATTTATTTCGTTATGTGTGTCTCTCTGCCATTCGGCCCATCAGGAACACCCTCCAGGCCGCTCGATTACAACCAAATGTGTTTTTTAAACATAGATTTTTATTTTCCAATGCAACAAACAAACAAAAGGGGGAGGGAAAATTCACTTTCAATTTCTTCAATCGCATATTAGTGCCTAATTTATCATAGGTGTGTATAATTCACCTTATAAGATTAAAAATGTCACTTGCAAGTGTATCAAACCTATACAATAAAAATCCTTAACAAACTCTTAGTGTCTATGTTAATTACTTTGAATAGTCTTCAAACCATTTATAAAATCTTGACCATGCATTCTCAAATGTGGTTTCTGGTTGCCCTTTCAAAATTAAGGTTAGTTTGTCCATTTCAGCCGTTTCCAACATTTTGCTTAAAGTTTCTTGTCTCGTAGGTATCTCTGGTAATCTCCAATATTAAGCACAGAGTATTCTGGCAGTTGTAGTTAAATATATTAGATAAGAATTATTCCCCCCACAATTTTCAGGCAAAACATTCAACAAATATTCAAACAAATGTTGAATATTCAAAATATTCAGCAATATTCAACCAAATGTTAACGACAAACCTCGTGGCCCCGCAACGCACCTGCTTTTGCTGTTTTTCAAACCTGGAACGAGCTAATAAAGGAGGTGTGGATTCCAGAAATGGGATGGATACTGACCAAAAGGATACTGACCAAAAGTTATTTTCAATCAATGAATCTGGTTCGTCAAAGGAGAACGATCTTATTACCATTCTGGTCCTAAGCAACGGCATCATTTCAGTATTCTTGAGAGCACCATGCACAGCTTCAAAATTACTTGGAGGCAGGCTCTTTTTGGAACAGGTACTCATTTGCATATTAAGCGACACACCCCTAATGTAGCCAATCCCCCAAGAGCTTACAGAACGTCCTGTAAGAAGAGCTCTGTAAGCTCTTGGAGGATTGGCTACATTAGGGGTGTGTGGCCTAATATGCAAAGGAGTTCCTGCTACAAAAAGAGCACGGAGCAATTTACAAATAGTAGCGTACTGAAAGATGACAATGCCAGAGGCCAGAAACGAAAGCCAGGTGGCGCGCCAAGGGGTGCCAGGTCAACATTCCAGATACAAGAAGATACCTGAGTGTGGTCTTATTTTCAGGGAAACAGGGTACAAGAAGATACCTGAGTATCTAAATGAGGCAGGCTGCAGAACTGGAGGCAACTCTGGCGTTCAGGGGGCACAAGAGAATGAACTCCCCTCTCCCACCCTGCCCTTCTCACAAGCTCTCCAGAAACACCTGGCCAGACAAACCTTCAGGGAAACCGCAGGGTTCAGCAGTATCCTGGCTCTCTCACCCAGTAATTATGTCCTCACCTCGTATTTCATTGTGAAGAATCCGCCGCCGCCAATTCCTTCCAACGCAAACGCCTGCACGATCGGCCATTTCTCAACAAGGAACATGTCGAATATCTGCAGGTGGCCTGGGGCAAAACACGCATACGCTATTTCTCACTGACACAACGGGACAATTTCAGTTATTTTCAATCAACGAATCTGGTTCGTCAAAGGAGAACGATCTTATTACTGTTTTGGTCCTAAGCGACGGCATCATTTCAGTATTTTCAACCAAGGAATTTGGTTCATCAAAGGAGAACTAGGTAAAGGTAAAGGTTTCCCTTGCTCGAAAGCCAGTCAAATCCGACTCTAGCGGGTGATGCCCATCTACGTTTCAAGCCGAAGAGCCAGCGCTGTCCGAAGACGTTTCCGTGGTCATGTGGCCGGCATGACTAGACGCCAAGGCGCACGGAACGCTGTCACCTTCCCACCGAAGCGGTACCTATTTATCTACTTGCAATTTCTTGCTTTCGAACTGCTAGGATGGCAGGAGCTGGAATCAGAGACAGGAGCTCACTCCGTCATGCGGCACACTCGGGTCTCGAACTGCCGAACTTCCGGCCTGCAGCTCAGCCTCTTAACCTCTGAGCCACCGCGGCCCTCAAAGGAGAATTACCTTATCATTATTCTGGTTCTCTTGGAGTTTCTACAACCTTTACAGTATATCCAATCTCTTCTTCTTCTCTTCTTCTTCTTTCGAACTGCTAGGATGGCAGGAGCTGGAATCAGAGACGGGAGCTCACTCCATCACACGGCACTTGGGTCTCGAATTGCCGAACTACCGACCTTCCGGCCTGCAGCTCAGCGTCTTAACCTCTGAGCCACCGTGGGCCTCAAAGGAGAATTACCTTATCATTATTCTGGTTCTCTTGGAGTTTCTACAACCTTTACAGTATGCTCTAGTTTCCAACCCACTGAAAGGGCCCATTGATTCCATCTTGTAGCCCCAACAGATTTATATGAAATTGTCGCTACCTGGGCAATTTTATTGTCTATTGTTTTAAAGATTTTAATGTGGTTTTACTGTAATGAGTCTTGAACTCAGTTTTTTGTGATCCACCCTGAGCCTGCTTGGGGAGGGTGGAATAAAAACCTCTAAACAAACAAACGGGTGAAAGAATAAAACCGACCCTATGATCGTACCTGCCACTGGAATGACGTTCTTTTAATCTGCCCAGCTACTCAGATCTCCAGTGTCCAGTTAGAAGACCTGCTGGACAAGTGCCCCACCCACTTTCTAAAAACACTTGGTGGGCACCATGTTGGGGATCCCTGCTCTAACCTGCTCCATTGTCAAGGCCTCCATGTGTGTGTGTGTGTGTGTGTGTGTGTGTGTGTGTGTGTGTGTGTGTGTGTGTGAGAGAGAGAGAGAGAGAGAGAGAGAGAGAGAGAGAATACAGGTAAACCCATAAAACGACCAACACAGACCACTGAAGGAATGGCATGGAATCTGAGGGCTGTAAATGCCCTTCTTAGGTCAAGATTCCTAACCAATTTATATGAAATCGTCACTGCTTGTGCAATTTTATTGTCTATTGTTTTTATTATTTCAATGTGATTTTATTGTAATGAGTCTTCGACTTTGTTTCTTGTGATCCGCCCTGAGCCTGTTTTGGGGAGGACGTAATAAAAATCTCAAAGTAAATCGATAAATA
>NW_015169211.1:206419-206556 GCF_001447785.1 Gekko japonicus
ATATCACTAGTCATTTCCTGGGTGATGGGAGCTGTTGCTAGAATGGCCCCCAGATCCTTCCTGCACGTGTAATGTGTGTTTGACATCCCAGCGCGAGGAACTGCTGGCAGAGTGGTGCCCTCTTTCTTAAGGATGTA
>NW_015169211.1:207738-216691 GCF_001447785.1 Gekko japonicus
CTTGCAAACTCCTTTCCCTTCCCCTCCCCACCACAGACACCCTGTGAGGTAGAAGAAGAAGAAGAAGAGATTGGATTTATACCCCGCCCTCAACTACCTAACGGAATCTCAGAGCGGCTCACAAACTCCTTTCCCTTCCCCTCCCCACAACAGACACCCTGTGAGGTGGGTGGGGCTGAGAGAGCTCTTGACAGAAACGGCTCTTTTTCAAGAACAGCTCTGACAGAACTATGGATTGCCCAAGATCATCCAGCAGCTGCAAGTGGAGGAGTGGGGAATCAAACCAAGTTCTCCCAGATTAGAGTCCGCGCACTGAACCACGACACCAAACTGGCAGGAAGGAGGGCAGGGAGCTGTTCCTGTTGGCAGCATAGGAGAGGACGCGCAAGAGTGGGTTTAAATCCGCAAAGGATGTTTTCCCACACCGCTACAGAAAGCAGCTGCCCTTCCCTCAGGAGTACCTAAAGGCCTTTGGTTGAGGCCAAGGGAATGTGTGCGCGCTCTGAGAAACAAAAGGAGTGGAGAGGTGCCAAGTGCGTGGCATTCTACCAAAACTTTCAAAACGGCTACCAGCCACGGGGGAAATATCGGCTGCCTGGGAACTCACATCAAATAAAAGCCGGCTTGCTCTCCGCGATGTTTCTTTTTTAAAAAGTTTACAAATGAGAGGGTTGCTGCTCCCTTGCATCAGCCTATCGGAGCGCTCTCCCTCTCTCAGGAAAACAAGTCAAGGTTTGTATCCTGGCAGGAAGTCAGAGACTTTTCTGTTCTAAATCGGGAAACCTGCGTAGCATGAAGAACGTCGCCACTTTCCTTGCATAAAAAGAGGGTTTATCTGGAGCATTCCTTAAAAACACAGAGGATCTTTTGTCTTCAGCTACTCAGGCAATGTGATTAACAGAAATAATTTTCTGGTCCCTTATTCCTCTCTTTTCAGAAAAAAACCCCACAGGCTGGGGGGGGGCAGTGTTCCCTCTATGTGGAGTTAGTGTGAGCTAGCTCTCAGTTTTTTAGCCTCCGGCTCACACATTTTGGTCTTCGCTCAGGAAGGAGGGCTCCAGAGGAAAGGAGGGCTCCAGGGGAAACTAATTTATGCAGCAGCCAAATCGCTCGCTCACAACTTTAATGCCAGCAGCTCACAAAGTAGGATTTTTGCTCACAAGACTGCACGGCTTAGAGGGAGCGTTGGTGTGTGTGTGTGTGGGGGGGTTTGAAACAAAGACTTCAAGGTAAAGAACCATCCACGCAGCTTTCAGAAACTCAAAAGTGCAAACCAGATATGAAAAGAGAGGCACATGGAAGCCAGGTTGATCTGTGTTCGATTCCTGCAATATTTTGTTTATTCAACCGTGTCTGGTAACTGACACCTCTTGCTCTGAATTATTGCATCAAAATGTCTGTGCCATTGCAATCCTGAGTATGCTGTTCAGGGGTGTATCTGTAAGCCGCAAACCTGCGATGACGCAGCAGCAGAAGAACTGGAAGAAGCAGAAGACAGCCAGTTCCACTGCGGGCCTGATCTGGCCCCCGGGCTGCATGTTTGACACCCCTGTCCTAAGTGAACAGGGAAGCCACATTCTTGCATATGCCTCCTTATTATACTCCGATCTCCAAGGACACCAGCTCCTACATGGCTTAGAATCCTTCATTCCTCAACCCCCTCTCCTCTTTCACCCACTTGACCCTTGCTTCCGGAGTCACCAACACTACTTCAATCAGGGGCCCCCAAACTGTGTCTGAGCTTGCTAGCCAGCCACTATATTTACCTGTAACAATAAGGTAATCAGACTAATCAGAGCTTATACCACCTGCACAATTCTTTGAGAACAAGGCTGTGTGTTTTTGGGAACACCTGCTTGGCTTCATTACTCCGCTTGTCCTGGGCCGGGGGGGGGGGGGGGGGATCTACTTGCCAAGATGAATAACAACCCGCGCCGTTCGCGTGTGTTTTTCTGCAAAATACCCCATAGTCTTCCACCCAACAAGAATCTAGTCTTTCAGGTCCATGACTGAAACGGTAAATGCACTTGCTATCTGTCTCTCCTGGCATTCCTAGGCCTCTTCCTACCCCTCTCAACTACTGCTTAAAAATCTGTTCCCCTTTTGAGCGGGGGTTTGACTTCCTTTATGCATATCTGTGTTCCAAAATGAAACCAGATTCATACTGGTCGTGACAAAACTCCAGCTCTCACTTGGCAAGACAAAGCAATTTTCAGGATACATTTTTATCTTGCTCTTCCCCCCTTCCTTCCTTTTTTCTAACAATCCTTGGAGGTAGGTGAGGTTGAAAGGTTGTGGCTGGCCTAACATTGTGCAGGCCTGGCTTTCTGAAAACTATGCAGAATTGAATTATTCTAGAGGGCTTTTCTGTGCAGGCGGTAGACTTGCGCTGTGCTAAATGATACACAAAGTCAGGGCTATTTGGGGGCAGGAACACACAGGAATGGCGTTCTGGCTGGCTTCAGAGTTGGCCACGCCCACTACAGCCAAAACCTCTGCGCGTGCATGGCTACAGAGGGAAGGCCTGGAGAGCGACCCTGCCCCTCAGTGACGCCGAGGCAGGTGGGCCAGGGCGACCCCTTCTCTGCGTAGGGAAGGCATGGGCTGTGGCCTAATATGTTAATGAGCTGTACTGTCAGGGTGTGGCCTAATATGCTAATGAGTTCCTGCTGGGCTTTTTCTACAAAAAAAAAAAAGCCCTGCACAAAGTTACTTGGATTCATTATGGGGGGAACTATGGTCTGTTCAACTGTGTACAGTTTACTGTGGGCTGGACCCTATTGTGTAACTTTGCATCATTTAATATGTCACGTTAACACATATGCTTTGCTTCAGTTCTGTTTTCTAGATTTCTGATTGGTTCTACAACCCTAATCTTATTGTATGGTTTACTGAATGTGCCCTCTTGTGGATTGTACTGACTGGCTCTCTGTAATCCCCCTTGAGTCCCAGCGAGAAAGGCGGACTACCAATAACGTACATAAAATAAAAATAAATGTCCACAAGCTTGGAACTTGGGTCGTCTTGGTCCAGATTCAATACTCACATCCCACACACCAAACAAAGCTTGAATATAGGAGCATCCTTATGACCAGCAAAGCTTAATTCCTGGTACAAGATGAAGTGTGCGTGCACACGAAAGCTTATACCCAAAATTAAACTTTTGTTGGGTTTTTAAGGTGCCCCTGGACTCAAACACGTTGTTCTGTTGCTTCATAACAACATGGCTACCCACCTGAATCGTTCCACACATCCAGGGCTCCTTTTGTAGAAAAAGCCCAGCAGGAACTCATTAGCATAATAGGCCACCCCCAACAGCAGGGACTCATTAGCATATTGGGCCACACCCCTGACAGCCCAGCTCATCGGCATATTAGGCCGCACCCCCATGTTACCAGAAGTGTGGTCATCCAGCCACACCCACCTTTTGCTTCTTATTCTGTTTACCTTGTTTGTGGTCAAAACCCTGTTTGTAGCAGGGACTCCTTTGCATGTTAGGCCACACACCCCGAATGTAGCCAATCCTAATGAGTTTCTGCTGTTGGGTGTGGCCTATTATGCTAATGCGTTCCTGGTGGGCGTGGCCAACTTGGGAGCCAGCCGGAACTCCGTTCCTGTGCGTTCCTGCCCACAAATAGCCTAAGATAGATAGATAGATAGATAGATAGATAGATAGATAGATAGATAGATAGAGATATAGATAGATATAGATATAGATATCAGTTCATATACACGTCTGTAGGCACAGTCCAGAGCATCTGGCAGTTGTGTCGACTTGTTCTGGAGGGTACTGAAGGACTTCTCCGCATTTTTGAGACGACTCACCTTGTGAGCTGAAGGGGATGCCGATTCGGCTGCAGTCGCGAACCATGTCGACAAAGCTGGAAATCTTGAACTCCTCCGCAGCTTCCTCGTCTTCATACTGATGAGACAGCAGAAAAAATTTTTTTTTAAAATAAATCGACAGTTCTACAGAGATCTGGGGGGATTCCCGCAGGATTTCCGCAGGAGCAGGATTGCACCAGCGGCACTGCCGGATTCTGTAACTGCCAGTGCAAGAGCGATTTAATTACTAAAGCCTTCTGCTAAATATTTATTTATTTATTTACTTATTTATTATTTGTATTTCTATCCCGCCCTCCCCGTAGGCTCAGGGCGGCTTACAAGTCATATTACCAAATCATAACATAACATAAAACAATACATACATTAAGATATTTAAAACCAGTTATAATCATAGAAAAATATATTCAGTACTCCTCGCATAAAAACCAAGATGGCTATCTCTTGAAATCTCATTCAAGTGCTCAACCTCCAGATTACCTGGGGAGCTTACTGGTCTAGGAAAAAGAAGAAACTTAAAAAATAATCATGTGTACGGGTCTGTTTATATGGGAGTTAAAGTTGGAGGGAAGGGTAGTGTCAGTGGCATCACAGTGAGGTCAGGGTCCCGGAACTGTTTGACTCTCCCTAAACTGAAAGATGCCAGATTGGCCTCTACTAGGGCCAGGGCCTTCTCAGTAGTGGCTCCATACTGGTGGATTGAGCTCCCGGAAGACATCAGAGCCCTGCAGGACCTTTTACAGTTCCTCAGGGCCTATAAAACGGAGGTCTTCCACCAGCCCTTCGATTAGGAGCCGCTACTAACAACATTGAACTGGGATAAGCCCCTTCATGACAACTGCATCTGCCTGCGATGTCAACAGTAACGCCCTTTGGCCATACTTCCTGCTACATCTGCAACATCAGGGCCAAGAGTTACCGCCACCAGGACTTTAACTGCACTTATTTGTGAATCGTATATGAAAGTTACGAGGTGTCTGTATGTAAGAAATCTGTGTTTTATTGTATTTTAATTTTTTTAATGTGAGCCCCCCTGAGCCTGCTCTGGCAGGAAGGGCGGGATACGAATCAAATCAAATAAATAAATAAAAGCAGTGTTCCCGCTAAGCCGTGGGTGTGAGCGGCCTCTCATTAACACCAGAAGCCCCGCTCAGCAGCAATCTGGAGCCACGCAGGGTCTTGCACCGCCATTTCCCCAGATTATAGCAGTTACATTCTGCTCAGGATATGAACTGCTCTGCTCGGTAGGGAGGAAAAAATTAGAAGGAACGTTGGATACAGGCCTGTCGCTCAGGTTAACATAAGAACATAAGAGACGCCAATGTTGGATCAGGCCAAAGGCCCATCCCGTCCAACACTCTGTGTCACACAGTGGCCAGAAATACCAGGGGCCATCAGGAGGTCCACAGTGCCATCAGGAGGTCCACCAGTGGGGCCAGGACATTAGAAGCCCTCCCACTGTTGACCCCCCCCCCCAAGCACCAAGATGACAGAGCATCACTTGCCCCAGAGTCCCTATCTATACCTTGTGGCTAATAGCCACTGATGGACCTCTGCTCCATATGCCCATCTAGTTCCCTTTTGAAGCCGTCCATGCTTGTAGCCGCCACCACTTCCTGTGGCAGTGAATTCCATGTGTTAATCACTCTTTGGGTGAAGAAGGACTTCCTTTTATCCGTTCTAACCCGACCGCTCAGCAATTTCATGGAGTGCCCACGAGTTCTTGTATTGTGAGAAAGGGAGAAAAGGACCTCTTTCTCTACCTGCTCTTTCCCATGCATCATCTTATAAACCTCGATCATGTCACCCCTCAGTCGTCGTTTCTCCAAGCTAAAGAGCCCTAAGCGCCTTAACCTTTCCTCATAGGGAAAGTGTTCCAACCCTTTTATCATTCGAGTTGCCCTTTTCTGCACTTTTTCCAAAGCTATAATATCCTTTTTATGGTGTGGTGACCAGAACTGCACACAGTATTCCAAATGAGGTCGCACCATTGATTTATACAGGGGCACGTATCGAGAAACGTACGCAGGCATCAGCTCAGTATCTTAACACCGGCCCATCTGAAAAGCCTACATTTTATGATAACCAACTTGCACCGCTATCAATTTAACCCATATAGTGCAGAAGTTCCAAGAGGTCTTCGTGAGAAAAGGCTACCGCATGGTTTCTAGCATGAGCCAAATGACTCAGTCCGTCTGTTGAACGACAAGAGGCAGGTTAAAGCTCCTAAGTCCCAAAGTTGTGTATTGAAAATTTCATACAGCCAACACACACAAACCACAACTCACTCTATATACTGCAGCTGGAATCTTAAGCCAAGGGCACACTTTATCTGACAGCAAAAAGCTTTGCCTCGCCGGATACAAATCCTGTGGTTTCAAGCAAGGTAGCGCTTTTTGCACTTGCAGTTCGGAAAGTTAGATCCAAGGTGGCTCTTAGAAATATTTTATAATGAGTTACAAAGAACCGATGCCATGTTTTTACAATTTTATAATCCTAAACTGTTATGATTTTGACATCTTAGTTGTATAATTTAGCTTTATTCCGAACGCAATGCTTTAAATCGTAAGTACTTTTCGAATGCGATTTTGTATTGTAACGGCCAATGGCCATATACAATAAATCAATCTTACATATACTGCAGCTTCTCACCCGTAGCGACTCGCTAACTTATCCCGAGTCAGGCCACTAACCATATAGCTCAGGATTGCCTGCACTAACTCAGAGTTCTCCGGCAGGGGTCTTTCACATCACCTCCTTCCTGACCCTGTCAACTGGAGATACCAGGGACTGAACCCTGGGACCTTCTGCATGCTGACCAGACGCTCTACCCCTGAGCTGTAGCGCCTTCCTCGGGGAGTTAGGGGGCAGCAAGAAACACTCCTGTCGCAAAGACCAGCCCTGGTTCAAAAAACATGGCAACGCCGATTTTGTGAGACATAAAAAAAGAGATCAGTCCTAATTATTTCTCGCATGCCTTCAAAACAAGGCCCCGTAGAATAAAGGCATGGCCTGCCCGTTTGCAAGACGTCAATCGGGGTAACTGGTGACCTCCGATTTAAGTAAGAAACTTAGAAAACAAAGAGCTCTTGTGAGGTGGGTGTTGCCAAAAACAGATCAAGATGGACATGCCTCTAGCCGCAGAAAAGAGCAAGGGTCCAGTGGCACCTTAAAGACTAACAAAAATTGTGGCAGGGGAGGAGCTTTTGTGAGTCATGAAAACTCTACTGCCCAAAACAGTGGCTTTGTGACCATGGACTGACATGAGCACCTCAATTTAATTAAAAACAAAACTCCACTCCCAACGCCCCAGTCGCTTCCCTGTTTAAATGGGGGAAAGTAACCGCAGACAGGTACAAGTAACTCCATCATGTTTTATGTTAGAACATTAAAACATTCTAGAGCAGGGGTGTCGAACTCATTTGTTATGAGGGCCGGATCTGATATAAATGAGACCTTGTTGGGCCGCGCCATGCGTGTCATAAATTGTAATGCCAGGGAGCGGAGATATAAACTTTATAAAGGACACAAACACAAAGGGTGGGGTTATTTTACTTAAAATAAAAACATGTTTAAAACATCAGCACTCTTGCAATATTTTGTTTATTTAACAGTGTCTGATAACTGACACCTCTTGCTCTGAATTACTGCATCAAAATGTCTGTGCTGTTGCAATCTTGAGTATGCTGTTCAGGTGTGTATCTGTAAGATGCAGACCTACGATGACGCAGCAGCAGAAGAACTGGAAGAAGAAACTGGAGACAACCAGTTCCGCTGCGGGCCTGATAGACGCCCTCCAGGGGCCTGAATTGGCCCCCCGGCCGCATGTTTGACACCCCTGTTCTAGAGAGTTAAGTTTGACTGGAAAAGAAAACTGATGGCAACAGGAAGTACAGACAAGTATGGGAGGGGTGTTTTCAGCTTCAGCTTCTGCAGAAATTGCTCTCCAAGTCAGAAAGATGACAAAGAGAAGCTTGATAGGACTCCCTCCTCTATAAGCCCACCGCCTTTTTGCCTTTGCCTGCTGTTCTAGTCGAGCAACAGAGGCAACTACTGGAAGGATAAAACCGCCACGTGTTTAACTAAGTGTTCTTCACAGTACTCAAATGGAGCCTTGAATGCTGCTAGTAGGGGTGTGCAAAAACAAAATAAAACACGGTATTTTCCAGGTTCAGGTATATTGAACCCCCAAAAAATTGGTATTTCCCAATATTCCCAAATCCCAATAGCGGCATAGTATTCAGATTCAGTAAATATTCAGGATTCCCGAAATTTTTCAGCTCCATTATACCCTATTGCAGTGTTCCCTCTAAGCTGAGTGAGTGTGAGCTAACTCACAGTTTTTTAGGCTCCGGCTCACACATTTTTGTCTCGGCTCAGGAAGGACGGCTCCAGAGCATATAATTTATGCAGCAGCAGCAGAAGAAGAAGAAGAAGAGATTGGATTTGTACCCCGCCCTTCACAACCCAAAGGTGTCTCAGAGCGGCTTACAAACTCCTTTCCCTTCCCCTCCCCACAACAGACACCCTGTGAGGTAAGTGGGGCTGAGAGAACTCTTGACAGAAACTGCTCTTTTTCAAGAACAGCTCTTATCAGAACCACGGCTTGCCCAAGGTCATCCAGCCAGGTGCAAGTGGAGGAGTGGGGAATCAAACCCGGTTCTCCCAGATTAGAGTCCGCGCACTTAACCACTACACCAAACTGGCTCTCGCTCACAACTTTAAGGCCAGTAGCTCACAAAGTAGAATTTTTGCTCACAAGACTCCACGGCTTAGAGGGAGCATTGCACTATTGGGACCATTACAGTCAAAGGCTAGCTCGATCTCGCCAGGTCTCGGAAGCCAAGCAGGGTCAGCCGTGGCTAGTACTTGGATGAGAGACCTCCAAGGAATACCAGGGGCCTGATGCAGAGGCAGGCAACGGCAAACCACCTCTGAAACATCACTTGCCTTAAAAACAAGTCCAGCTCGCCACTTCTGCCTGCCAGACAATCTTAGGATCTCCTAGCTACTCTGCACACAATGCCATACGATAACAACAACAATAACACTATTTGGATGGGCAACCACCAGGGAATTCCAGAGTCACTATGCAGAGGCAGGCAATGGC
>NW_015169211.1:217644-220489 GCF_001447785.1 Gekko japonicus
GGATACTCTCAGGGCCTGCGGGTGACATTTCTCCCTGACACATCCACCCACCATCTCACATCGCTTAGGTGCACTTGGTCTCGTAGACGTATTAGGACAGAGGTGTCAAACTCTTTCGTGACGAGCACCGGATCTGGCATAAATGTCACTTTGTCGGGCTGGGCCGTGTGTGCCATAAGATGTTATGCCAGGTACCGGAAATAGAAACGGTACAAGAAGCGGGGACCTGCGGTACTCGCGCGGGGGGAAGCTCCACGTAGAGGAGGAAGCCGCCACAAGTGAGCCTGCTCCCCTTCTCCCCTGCCCCTGCCTGGCCTCAACGGCAGGGCCTGTGTGGCTCCCAGCTGCCGGGCCTGCCAACCCTTCTCCTCCCCCAGCAGCAACAGCGAGGCTTGAGCCGCCAAGCCTTCTCCCCCCCCCCTGCAGTACCAGCAGCAAGGCCTGAGCTGCCAAGCCATCTCCCCCCCTACGGCACCTGCGGTGAGACCTGAGCGGCTCAGAGCCGCTGGCCCACCAAGCCTTCTCCCTGCACCCCCTCCCTGCACCCCGCACTGGCGGCGGCAGCGGGACAGTTCCCAGGGCATTCTCTGCACATGCGCAGGGAACGCTCTTACTTTTGGGGGGGATTTAAGTATCCTCCGTATAGTTTTTTAAACTTTTCAGATTTTTCTTGCCCCAAGTGTGCAGGAAAATCTCTTTGCCCCCCCCCCAGTGCCCCCGATGTCCTGATTTAGATATCCGCACAGAGGGGGAATCTTGGCTATTAGATATATAGATAAAAGGACAGCAGCTGGCAAGCTCTGAGATGATGTATCCTCACTGCATGGCCCCCTGGGCTGGGAGGGGGGGTCCAAAGGAAAACCCACACAGGCAGACTAGAGAGGCGACAGTGCAGAACTGGGCAGATGCTCCCACGATGCTTGACTGCTGCAAGCGTAGCTCTTCTGCCGTGCTGAAGCCACAACGAAGTGGCTCCGCCCCCCTCGCCCCAGCCCTCGTTCCCTTGCATCAGTTGCTTGTGGGCCACGGGCTCAAAAAAGGTTGGGGGACCCCTGCACTGGAGGGTAAGCGCTCCCTCAGAGGAGCAGAGCGGCAAACGTCCCCAAGCCGATACTGTTGTGCGCTCACTCTCTGGCGGCACAACTACAGGTCCTGTACAGGTACTACAGAGGTCCATCAGTGGCTATTAGCCACAAGGTATAGATAGGGACTCCGGGGCAAGTGATGCTCTGTCTTCTTGGTGCTTGGGGGGGGGGGTCAACAGTGGGAGGGCTACTAATGTCCTGGCCCCACTGGTGGACCTCCTGATGGCACTGGTATTTCTGGCCACTGTGTGACACAGAGTGTAGGGCTGGATGGGCCTTTGGCCTGATCCAACATTGGCGTCTCTTATGTTCTTATGTTTTGCACAGCTGTAAGAGAGATCAATTGCTGGATAATCCAGACAAGCAAGACTGATCTAAGAGGCGAAACACGCATATGCACTAGACGGTGGCTTCCTGGCACGCCAAGTGCTGACAAATCTTCTGGCTAATGAACTTGGCTCCAATAAATCGTTTTCAATCCGGAAGCACCAAACTTCAAAGGGGAAAGCGCCCTACATTATAACACAGGCTCTTCGTTCGATTCGATTCCATCAAAATCTCCCTTCTCCAAAGTCAAAAACAGTTACGAGAACAACTAGTCCCACGATCCAGCAGTTCCTGTATGCACACCTGGAGCTCGGTACGCAAAGTTTTCCTGTCCTCTTTTGTGAGCGGCAGAATCCTCTTAAAAGTCCAGCTGTTGGATCCCCTGTGTGCACATGGAGTATCTCACAATCGTTCCCTCCCCGACCGCAAATAACCAGAATTATTCTCAAGATTATATTAACCCCTAGCGGTTGCATACGGCAACTCAAATACAAATAATACAAATTCAAATACAATACCTTTATTGGCATAAAAACTTGAAAAAGTTCCTTTGGTTTTAGCAACTAGTCCAAAAACTTAGGAGACAGGCAACTAAAGGTTTTGTATTTTAATGACCAGATGTTCTAACTATTGCTATCGCAAAATCTAACCCTAACCTATCTAAAGAAGTGTGTGTTCACATGAAAGCTCATACTCAGAATTAAACCTTTCGGGTCCTTTTTTGTGTGTATTTTTTCCATATTTTTTCCATGTCTGCGTGTGTGCACCTAGAAGTCATGGTGACCTCTGGTGACCGGCCCCTAGTGGGGGCCTGGAGGATATTCAGAAAGGTGTCTGAGTAAAGCCTGCCCCCACCTCCCGACTGCTGGTATTCCAAAGAGGTCTCCCATCTGAGTACTCGCCAGAGTCGACCCTGCTCAGCTTCCGAGAACTGATGAGATCGGGCTTGCCTGGGCTATCCAGGTCAGGCCTAAACTTTGTTGGTCTTAAAGGCGCCCCCGGACTCAAACTCTGCTCTGTTGCTTTAGACCAACATGGCTACCCACCTGAACCTAACCACTTCTCATAATTTTATTAGAAAGCAAATTTAGTGTAATGTTTAAGTAAACGTAGGGGCAACTTGGGTTGTCTTCACCACGACAAAAAGCTCTCCTCTAACCCTAGCCTAACTTCACCCAAAACTGTTTCCTAATTCCATTAATTTCTTTAAAAAGCTCTGTTTTTAATTGAATATGGGAGCCAATATAAGAAGCAACTGCTGCGACCTTAGCTCGCCCAGGCTAGTCCGATCTCGTCAGATTTTGGGAGCTAAGCAGGGTTGGCCGTGGTTAGGTTTTGGACAGAAAACCACCAAGGAAGTCCAGGGTAGCCATGCAGAGGCGGGCAGCGGCAAATCGCCTCTGTTCATCTCGTGCCTTGGAAACCCTTTGGGG
>NW_015169211.1:220911-224790 GCF_001447785.1 Gekko japonicus
GGGGGGGGGCTCTGGAGCTTACCTGGCTGCTTCTTGCTCTGAGGGCTGCTGGGAGCAGGGGGCGGGGCTTGTTGCATGTGCCCGCCCCCTGGGCTCTTTACTGCCGGAGCGCCGCTCCTGTGCGCTCCTGCAGGGAACGACCCCCGATGGTACGTAATTATTGTGCTGACCTGGATGGCCCAGGCTTGTCAGATCTCAGAAGCTTGGCTGGGAGACCCCCAAGGAAGTCCAGGGTTGCGATGCAGAGGCAGGCCATGGCAAAGCACCTCTGAACGTCTCTTGCTCTGAAAACCCCACAGGATTGCCATAAGTGAGCTGTGATGTTATGGCAAAATAGGGGGGAAGTAACTGGTTGAGAAGTGAATTCATCTTCCGCCACTTGAACAAGCAATGAGAAGAACGTAATGCCCTGAAAACTGCAGAACAGACGTTATGATGAAGACACTGCCGAAGATACTAGGCCAGTGTTCCCTCTACTGGACGTCTCTTGCTTTGAAAACCCCACGGGATTGCCCTAAGTGAGCTGTGACAATTATGGCAAAATAGGGGGGAAGTAACTGGCTGAGGAGTGAATTCCTCTTCCGCCACTTGAACACGCAATGAGAAGAACCTAATGCCCTGAGAACTGCAGACCAGACGTTATGATGAAGAGCTTAGAGGGAACATTGCTAGGCACTGCAATGTAATTTCCAGGTGCCACGGTGACCTGGGACTTGCCGAGCCCTGCCTTAGAGAACTAATTGGTTGGCAAAAATACACAGGGTGAGCTCACTGAAATGCACACGGGCCTTTCTCCTGGCAGGTTCAGTGACTTTATGTCAGAGTTTCTCATATAAACCCACCGGAGACTTTTGATGTAGCCACTGAGGCAGTAGCACATCCCACTGGCTTCCGTTTGGGGCCATACCTGCAATCACCCATGCTCATTTGGGGGCATCGCCTGGAGTCAGTGCCGAAGACCAGTTTGAAAACCATGACACGGGCATCAGATACAGCCAAGACAATTCAGCATTAACTCTCTCCATTGCTGACCTAAGAGTGGCAGTCCTCGAACGAGGTTTCAAAGGGAAACTGCAATGTGAGATTGCTGAACTTGAATTAATTCACAAGTTGAGAACAACAGACCTCCCCCAGGGCTGAACAGGGACACGGGATTCATACATGAAGGGACCTTTGACTCTCGAAAGCTTCTACCCTGAAACTCTTGCTGGTCCCTAAGGTGCTCTGGGACTCAAATCTAACTTAGTGCAGACCAATACAGCTGCCCCTCTGAAACCGCTTCTCTATTCAGCGTTCGTTATTCTCACAAGTGGCACGTGTTGCAATGAGTACTAGATCAGGACCTGACATGCCTCGTTTTTAACTAACATCATTACATAGTGAATGTTCCCTCTAAGCTGAGCTAGTGTGAGCTAGCTCACAGTTTTTTAGCTTCCGGCTCACACATTTTTGTCTTAGCTCAGGAAGGATGGCTCCAGAGCAATGCTCCCTCTAAGCTGCAGAGTCTTGTGAGCAAAAATTCTACTTTGTGAGCTGCTGGCATTAAAATTGTGAGCGAGTGATTTGGCTACTGCATAAATCAGTTTGCTCTGGAGCCCTCCTTCCTGAGCTAAGACAAAAATGTGTGAGCCGGAAGCTAAAAAACTGTGAGCTAGCTCACACTAGCTCAGCTTAGAGGGAACATTCACTATGTAATGATGTTAGTTAAAAACGAGGCATGTCAGGTCCTGATCTAGTACTCATTGCAACACGTGCCACTTGTGAGAATAACGAACGCTGTCCACAGCTTAGAGGGAGCACTGATAGTATATATATGAAGTAAATTAAGGTTGCAGTCTTGTGATAAAAGTCCAAGCAAGGATGCATGGGATCGGGCCAAGGCAAGCCTCTCTTAGCTTTCTTAGATTTGCTTTGTGGCAGAGAAGAGAGCAAGTGATTAAATGGGGCACTTTCTGCCAGAGGATACAGTGATGGCCACAGGCACGGACGGCTTTAAAAGGGGATTGAACAAATTCATGGAGAAGAGGTCTGTGACATCCTGCTTATTGGGGAGACTGTTTCTCCTTTAAACCACCTTCTGTGTACATGAACTTAGTAGATTTCTGCTGCCACCAGGAATTAAAAACTCCAAATCTCTCTATTTTGGTAGAATGACCCTGTCTGGGCACTTCAGAGGACTATGTGGCCCTGAGGAAGGACTGTTCTGATTTCTGGGATAAGTTTAAACAAATAATGATTTATTTATAAATGAACAAAATAGGTTTCTGGGTATTTCACACACAGTCTGTCAAACACCAAAACTCAAGTCTGACAGCCTCATTTCTCTCTCTCTCTCTCATAGCCACACAGGCTAAACTGTTTGTCTTAGTCACACAGAATAGACTCAGACTGCTTCTTCTGCCATACAGACTCTCTCCCAAACTCTCCACACTTGTCTCTCCTAAAACACAGAATCACCTCAGAGACACCTCTCCTCCCACAGTCTCAGTCATCAGCCAATCACATCATACTCATCTCCCTCTATCACTCTCCTTACATTACTGCAGTCACACTAAACATTTAAAGAAACACACACACCAAAACATGAAATCATTACAAGGTCCGTCAGTGGCTACTAGCTATGGTGACTAAAGGGGACCTCCACATTCAGAGGCAGGCAACCTCTGAATCCCAGAGCCAGGAGGCAAAATCAGGGGAAGGCCTCAGCCTCGATGCCCTGTTGTCAGACCTCCGGAGGAAATGGCTGGCCACTGTAAGAGAAAGGACGCTGGGCTAGAGGGGCCACGGGTCCGACCCAGGAGGGCTCTTCTGATATTCTTATGACATAGGAATATGGACACAAAGTTATGGGTTGGAGCCCCTTCCCTAGGAAGAAAGACTGAAGAGTCTGGGACCTTGCAGTTCAAAAAAGAGATGACTAAGGGGAGACCATGACACAGCTTTATAAAATTATGCATGGGGTGGAGAGAGTGGACGAAGATAAAATGTTCTCCCTCTCCCAAAAGACTGGAACTCAAGGGCATCCAATGAAGGTGATGGGCAGCAGGTTCAGGACAGACAAAAGGAAATACTATTTGATACAGAGAGTGATTAAAACATGGAAACTGCTGCCAGAGGATGTTGTGATGGCCACAGGAATAAACAGCTTTCAAAGGGGATTAGATAGATTCATGGAGGATGAGTCTATCGGTTGCTACAAGCCACGGTGTCTGAGGGGAACCTCCATGTTCAGAGGCACTAATGCTCTGAATCCCAGATCTAGGAGGCAAAATCGGGGGAGGCCTCGGCTTCTCTGCCCTGTGGCTGGCCCTCCAGGGGAACTGGTTGGCCACTGTGAGACAGAATGCTGGACTGGATGGACTCTCGCTTGTCTGATCCAGCAGGGCTCTCTGATGTTGTTATGAAGGCCTCGGCCTCTCTGCCCTGTTGCTGGCCCTCCAGAGGAACTGGTTGGCCCCTGTGTGAGACAGGAGGCTGGGCTAGATGGACCTTCACTGGTCTGATCCAGCAGGGCTCTTCTTATGTGTTTATGAAGGCCTTAGCACCATGCCCTGTTGTTGGACCTCCAGAGGAACTGGTTAGCCACTGTGTGAGACATCTGGACAAGATGGACCATTGGTTTGATCCAGCAGGGCTCGTCTGATGTTCTTATCATCTTGGACTTATGCTTAATAATTGATTGAGCACCACTGTTTTAATGTTGGATGTTTTTACTATGTATCATATGTTTTAATTATGACTCGTTTTTTTCCTTGCCTCTGTGAGCCGCCCTGAGCCCATTGGGGAGGGTGGGGTATAAATGCGAAAAATAAATAAATAAATAAATAATTTATCAGGGGAAGGCCTCGGCCTCTCTGCCCTGTTGTTGGCCCTCCAGAG
>NW_015169211.1:225410-231806 GCF_001447785.1 Gekko japonicus
TTCCGAGGTTCTTATCAGGGAAAGGCCTCGGCCTCCCTGCCCTGTTGTTGGCCCTCCAGAGGAACTGGCTGGCCCCTGTGTGAGACAGGATGCTGGACTAGATGGACCCTCACTGGTCTGACCCAGCAGGGCTCTTCCAAGGTTCTTATCAGGGGAAGGCCTCGGCCTCTCTGCCCTGTCCTTGGCCCTCCAGAGGAACTAGTTGGCCACTGTGTGAGACGGGAGTCTGGACTAGATGAACCACCAGTCAAATCCAGCAGGGCTTCTCTGATGTTCTTACATTCTTATGATAACAGCACCAGACACATCCATTCCCAATGGCCAGATCCTTCACAGGAAACCAGAACTGTTCCAGCCCCGAATCATTTTCTGAGATGCATCCCATCAGCTGCGCCTTCACTCACCTCGTTTTCAGTCAGGCAATGGAAATGCAAGTTTCTCCAAACGGCCACGTAGGGCAACAGGTAGCTGTAGTTGACGGGGTTGCAGTACAGGTGGACGCTGTCTGGCTTTATTAAGAGGATCACATCTACAAAAAAACCCAGCAAGAGATCAGAATTGCAGAGAAGGGCAGCCAATCCAAAGTGACAGTGACTTCGCTTTGATTTTACATGTCTCTTTTGTTCTAAAATATTAACATGCTGGTCTTCACAATACAAATCTGTGTGTGTGTGTGAAAGAGAGAGAGAGAGAGAGAGAGACAGACAGACAGACACAGAGACAGACAGACAGACAGGGACATTTTGCCCCTGGAGCTTTTGAAAAGCTGCTTTCCCCAAAGAGGGGCAGGGCAAAACCCCATGCAAAAGGTGTATATCATCACATGACAAAGTCACATGCTCAGATCTGCTTCTGGTGTGTAGCAACCGCTCCTTGTTCCTGACTCCTGCAACCTTGATTCCCCAGCTATCCGACCTTTGGCCCTGTTGTTTAACCTGATTCTGGACTGCGCTTCCTGTTTCCAGTGTGTAGGCAACCGTGGGAACCAGCTGAGCCAGCACACCCCACAACAGACGACCCTGGGAGGTAGGTGGGGCTGAGAGAGCTCTTTCGAGAACTGCCTGCGACAGAACAGCTCTGAAAGAACTTATAACTGACCCAAGGTCACGCCAGCAGCTGCATGTGGAGGAGTGGGGAATCAAACCCAGTTCTTCCAGATTAGAGTCCACTCTCCTAACCACGACACCAGACTGGCAAACCACCTCTGAATGGCTCTCATCTTGAAAACCACATGGGGTTGTACTAATTCAGCTATGATTTGGCAGCAAATAATAATAATAATGCTTGTGGAATCCAAGTGAAAAAGATTGCCACTGGGTTCCACATGGACGTTACAGAGAATCACCCTGCGCGGGACACTACATAGCCTGCTTCGGGTACACAGTGAGAAATTCAAAGAAAGTACTGAAACAGAACATTGATTCAGAACTGCGCACAGTAACAAACTCACCGTCCAAGACTTCTTCAGGAAACCCCGACTTTTCAAACTCATTGTTGTTCTGGTTATAGAAGCCAAAGAGAAGATAGTTCGCCAGTTCCCGGCAGCCTTCATTGTAGCGGCTATCGATTCCTGCAGAAGATACACACAGTGAAATTTGGAAGAGAGAGAATAAAACCGCTGAAACGGCTAGTCAAAACATCAGGATGGCCGGTAGAAAAGAGCAGGAATCCAGTAACACCCTAAAGCAGGGGTGTCGAACTCATTTGTTATGAGGGACGGATCTGACATAAATGAGACCTTGTCAGGCCGGGCTGTGCGTGTCATAAAATGCAATGCCAGGTAGCAGAGATATAAAGGACACAAACACAAAGGGGTTTTCTTTTATTTCAAATAAAAACATGCTTGAAACATTAGCACTCTTGCAATATTTTGCTTATTTAACAGTGTCTGATAACTGACACCTCTTGCTCTGAATTATCGCACCAAAATGTCTGTGCTGTTGCAATCTTGAGTACGCTGTTCAGGTGTGTATCTGTAAGCTGCAAACCTACGATGATGCAGCAGCAGCAGCAGCAGAACTGGAAAAAGAAGCAAAAGACAGCCAGTTCCACTGCGGGCCTGAAAGAAGCCCTCCGGGGGCCTAGTCTGGCCCCTGGGCCGCATGTTTGACACCCCTGCACTAAAGACTAACAAAACATGTGGCAGGGGAGGGGGATTTCGTGAATCACTGAAGAAGTGCACACCGATCAATCAGCTAGAACAGCCGAAAACGCTCCCCCCACTTTCCCATGACACCAAAGTTCTGGAACTTTCTCCCCAGGGAGACTCATCTGCCCCCTTCTCTTGCCGTCTTCCACCAGCGGGTGAAGACTGTTTCGTTTCGTTTGGCATTCCCTCGACGGTCGCTCCTTCCTAACCAACGTTTTAATTGCAGTTTTTACAGTTTATATGCACTTTAATTGTTTTAATGATGTGTGTTCAAAGGGTGTGTGTGTTGACTCTAACGGTTTTAAAATGTGATTCCCCCCCGGGGAGGGGTATGTTTTAAATTATTAACTGTGTTGGTGGCCCTGGGAAAGGCACAAAGGCAGTGTTGAATACGAGACTCAACGCAGCTTGTGAACAGTGAATCAGCTTTTAATAACAAAGTCAGAAGAAATCAAGAATGAGACAAAAAAATGGAGCAACGGGCTTTGGTAGCCACGTCCACATGTCATGTAACAACCAATCACTATTTACAGATAAGGTCCAATCAGAGTGCTTCCCTTCCATAACATTGTGCTGCTCTGATTGGTGGACTTACAATCCTGTCCAGAACTCAAGCTCATCACAGAACTTAATACATAACAGGCAGGATAGGTAAAGGGTAAAGGTTTCCCATGCTCGAAAGCCAGTCGAATCTGACTCTAGGGATGCGGCGCTTGTCTCCGTTTCCAAGCTGAAGAGCCAGCGCTGTCCAGAGACGTTTCTGTGGTCATGTGGCCGGCATGACTAGACGCCGAGGCGCATGGAACGCTGTTACCTTCCCACTGAAGGGGTACCTATTTATCGACTTGCAACGTCTTGCTTTCCAACTGCTAGGTTGGCGGGAGCTGGGGCCAGAGATGGGAGCTCACTCCCTCACGCGGCACTCGGGTCCAGTGTTCCCTCTAAGCTGAGTTAGTGTGAGCTAGCTCACAGTTTTTTTAGCCTCCGGCTCACACGTTTTTGTCTTTGCTCAGGAAGGAGGGCTCCAGAGCAAACTGACATATGTAGTAGCCAAATCGCTCGCTCACAACTTTAACACCGGCAGCTCACTAAGTGGAATTTTTGCTCACAAGACTCCACAGCTTAGAGGGAGCATTGCTCGGGTCTCGGACAGACCTTCCGGTCTGCAGTTCGGCGTCTTAACCACTTGAGCCACCGCAGCCCAGGATACAAAAGGCAGGATACAAACCTCGTAAACAATGTTCCCTCTAAGCTGTGGAGTCTGGTGAGCAAAAATTCTACTTGGTGAGCTACCGGCATTAAAGTTGCGGGCAAGCGATTTGGCTGCTGCATCAATTAGTTTGCTCTGGAGCCCTCCTTCCTGAGCTTAGACCAAACTGTGTGAGCCGGAGGCTAAAAAACTGTGAGCTAGTTCACACTAACTCAGCTTAGAGGGAACACTGTTTACATGAATAAATAACAAAGGTCTCTGTCACTGAGATTTTTAGAAGCTAAGAATTAAATTGCCACCGCACCTTTCCCATGAAGCTCCTTGTGTCATCTGTCGATCACTGGCTGTTAAGAGGATGCCACATCTATGGTTGAGCTGACTAGGGTTGCCAAACTCCAGGTGGGGGCTGGAGATCTCCCACTATTACAACTGATCTCCCGGTGATAAAGATCAGTTCCACCTAGAGAAAATGGACGCTCTGGAAGGTTGACTCTATGGGGTTAGGCCCCACTGAAGTATCTCCCCTCCCCAAGCCCCAGCCTCCTCAGCCTCGACCCCCGAAATCTCCAGGTCTTCCCCATTCCAGAACTGGCAACCCTAGCAACAGACCCAAACATCAACCTTGGAGACGCTGCTGCACATGTGCCTCATTCACTGAGGAAAGGAAAAGAAGAAAAAGAGGAGGAGGAGGAGGAGGAGGATATTGGATTTATACCCTGCCCTTCACTCTGAGTCTCAGAGTGGCTTACAGTCTCCTTTCCCTTCCCCTCCCCACAACAGACGCCCTGTGAGGTAGGCGGGGCTGAGAGAGATCTCTGAGAACTGCTCTTGAAGAAGAGATTGGACTCATACCCCACCCTTCACTACCCAAAGTAGTCTCAGAGTGGCTGACAAACTCCTTTCCCTTCCCCTCCCCACAACAGACACCCTGGGAGGTAGCTGTGGCTGAGAGAGCTCTTTTCGAGCACTGCTCTTGAGAGAACAGCTCTGAGAAAACTTATGACTGACCCAAGGTCAAACCAGCAGCTGGATCTGGAGGAGTGGGGAATCAAACCTGGTTCTCCCAGATTAGCGTCCGCGCACTTAACCACTACACCAAACTGGCTCTTGAGAGAACAGCTCTGAGAAAACTTGTGACTGACCCAAGATCCCACCAGCAGCTGCATGCGGAGGAGCGGGGAATCAAACCCGGTTCTCCCAGATTAGAGTCGGCGCTCCTGACCACCACACCAAATGGGCTCCCAGAGCTTTTTATGTGATGATTCCACAGAACACCCTGCCGATACGGCACCTTCCCTTTCTCTTTAGGTAGCAAGCAAGCATGTGATCAAGATCCGGGCATGGCCACCCTGAGCGAGATGAGCTAGGAGCTGGTCAGAGGGCCGGCAGAAGATGCTTCTCAGCACTGAGCCAGATGACCAAGATTCACAAGTCACTAAGTCTAAATCTGGCCAATCTAGAGGCTCCATACAGCCTGGCGATCCTAGGGGCTGGTGAGTCATGGAATCACAGAGTTGGAAGGGTCCCTAGAGGCCATCTAGTCCAACCCCCCTGCTCAATGCAGGATCAGCCTAAAGCATCTCTGGCAAATATTCGTCCAGCCTCTTCTTGAAAGCTGTCAGTGAAGGGGAGCTCACCACCTCCCCGGGCAGCTGATTCCACTGTTGCACAATGACTGTCAAAAAGTTTGTCCTTATATCCAGCCGGTACCTTCTCGCACTTAATTTAAACCCATTCTTACAAGTCCTCTCCTCTGCTGCCAACAGAAACAGCTCCCTGCCCTCCTCCTCTAAGGGACAGCCCTTCAAATCCTTCAAGAGAGCAACCATGTCCCCCCTCGACCTCCTCTTCTCCAGACTAAACATCCCCAAGTCCCTCAGCCTTTCCTCACAGGGCTTGGTCTCCAGGCCCCCGATCATCCTTGTCGCTCTCCTCTGCACCCGCCCCATTCTGTCCACCTCCTTTTTGAAGTCAGGGCTCCAGAACTGCACACACAATACTCCAGCTGCGGCCAGACCCATGCAGTGTACAGTGGGACTGTGACATCTTGCGATATGGATGTTATTGCAAGAGGGTGCATACCCAATTTCCCCCCCTCCCGTGCCCAAGAGCAGCTTTGAGGCTGGCACACACACCAACTTGGGTAGTTCGCCTAGCCTGGGTAGTCCCAAGCCTGCGGGTTCAAACCCGAGGGACCCTGGCGATGCCTTCCTTACAATGCTCTCATCCCACTGACCTAGGGCCAGCGTTCCCTCTAAACTGAGTTAGTGTGAGCTAGCTCACAGTTTTTTAGCCTCTAGCTCACACATTTATGTCTCAGCTCAGGAAGGAGGGCTCCAGAGCAAACTACTTGATGCACAGCTAAATCGCTTGCTCCCAACTTCAATGCCAGTAGCTCACAAAGTAGAATTTTTGCGCACAAGACTCCACAGATTAGAGGGAGCGTTGCCTAGGGCTAGGTCGGTTTACTCATTCCTGTGATCAAATGCTTGGGTACACGGCCCATGAGCGGGCCCCATTGTTCTGCTATCTATAGAACCCTCGCAGTTAAACATTTGCTGTCCATCACAGACCTAATTCCCTGGATTTGGGGGTCGGAAAGAAGAAGGAGGAGGAGGAGGAGGAGGAGGAGGAGGAGGAGGAGATTGGATTTATCCCCCGCCCTTCACTACCCAAGGGAGTCTTGGAGCAGCTTATAAACTCCTTTCCCTTCCCCTCCCCACGACAGACACCCTGTGAGGTCGGTGGGGCTGAGAGAGCTCTGACAGAAACTGCTCTTTTTCAAGGACAGCTCATCAGAACATCAGAACATCAGAGACGCCAATGTTGGATCAGGCCAAAGGCCCATCCAGTCCAACACTCTGTGTCACACAGTGGCCAGAAATACCAGTGCCATCAGGAGGTCCAGCAGTGGGGCCAGGACATTAGAAGCCCTCCCACTGTTGACCCCCCCCCAAGCACCAAGAAGACAGAGCATCACTTGCCCCTGAGCCCCTAGCTATACCTTGTGGCTAATAGCCACTGATGGACCTCTGCT
>NW_015169211.1:232049-238385 GCF_001447785.1 Gekko japonicus
CCCGCCCTTCACTACCCAAGGGAGTCTTGGAGCAGCTTATAAACTCCTTTCCCTTCCCCTCCCCACGACAGACACCCTGTGAGGTCGGTGGGGCTGAGAGAGCTCTGACAGAAACTGCTCTTTTTCAAGGACAGCTCTTATCAGAACTACGGCTTGCCCAAGGTCATCCAGCCAGGTCCAAGTGGAGGAGTGGGGATTCAAACCCGTTCTCCCAGATTAGAGTCCGCGCACTTCACCACTACACCAAACTGGCAGCAGATTGCCCGATTTGTGGGGAACAGCGGTGGGTCCCTGTATTAATTCCTCAGTAATGTCGTAATGGAGCTGTGGTGGCTCAAGTGGTTAAGACGCTGAACTGCAGGCTGTGGAAGGTCGGTAGTTCAGCAATTCGAGACCCGAGTGTGCCGCATGACGGAGTGAGCTCCCGTCTCTAGTTCCAGCTCCTGCCAACCTAGCAGTTCGAAAGCAAGAAATTGCAAGTAGATAAATAGGGACCACTTCGGTGGGAAGGAAACAGCGTTCCGTGCGCCTTGGTGTCTAGTCATGCCGGCCACATGACCACGGAAACGTCTTCGGACAGCGCTGGCTCTTCGGCTTGGAAACGGAGATGAGCACCGCAACCCTAGAGTCGGATTCTTCGACTGGCTTTCGAGCAAGGGAAACCTTTACCTTTACTAATGTCGTCTTGTGGATCTTCTCACGAAATCCCACTCCCTCCCCCGAATGATACTCTGACTATTAGGGCTTCTTCAGACCAATCCAGAGGCCCCAGTCTCCCCCCATGGCAGTGTTTATGATTAAGCATTAGCTCACAAGATAAGAATGATGGCACACAAATCCCTGACTCACTGCAGCAGAGAGCGAACCGATTTTCAGCTAATAACTTGCAGGTTTGCACAATGCAGCTACAGATTGAGGGAGCCAGTTGACAGTCACAGCCTTTTTGGGGAGAGGGAGGGGGGGATAATTCGGCCCTGACCTCCACATTCCCCTCCTGCTTCAGCTTCATCCTCCCACGTGTGACTTTTGCAGAAGCAGACAAAAGCCACAACGAGGGGCCAGAGAGGCAGATGCCTGAAGTATTATTCCCCATGGCTGAGGTTCCATCCCACCTCTCTTTTTTTTGGAGGGGGGAAGAGGAGATGAATCACTTCTGGCTCCCCGTGTCTTCGGCAGGGCAGTCAAGGTTGTGGTACTGGCCACCAGAGTACCTCCGATAATTAAAAGGCCATTCATGCAGGGTGGATTTGATTTAAATCAGACTGAGTTAAATCGCTAGTCAGAAAGACATGATTTAATCATGGAGGATAAGTCTATCAGTGGCTACAAGCCATGGTGACTGAGGGGAACCTCCACATTCAGAGGCACTAAACCTCTGAAACCCGGAGCCAGGAGGCTACATCAGGAAAAGGCCTCGGCTTCTATGCCCTGTGGCTGGCCCTCCAGGGAAACTGGTTGGCCACCGTGTGAGACAGGATGCTGGACTGGATGGACCCTCACTGGTCTGACCCAGCAGGGCTCTTTTGATGTCCTTATCAGGGGAAGGCCTCGGCCTCTCTGCCCTGTTATTGATCCTCCAGAGGAACTGGCTGGCCCCTGTGTGAGACAGGAGGCTGGACTAGAGGGACCCTCACTGGTCTGATCCAGCAGGGCTCTTCTGATGTTCTTAGCAGGGAAAGGCCTTGGCCTCTCTGCCCTGTTGTTGGCCCTGCAGAGGAACTGGCTGGCCCCTGTGTGAGACGGGAGGCTGGACTAGAGGGACCCTCTCTGGTCTGATCCAGCAGGGCTCTTCTGAGGTTCTTATCGGGGGAAGGCCTCGGCCTCTCTGCCCTTTGCTGGCCCTCCAGAGGAACTGCTGCTTAGGCTGGCAGAAGCGATTAACTTGTAGCAGCTGAGAACTGTCATCTACAGTGGCTGACAACTTGCAATTTAGAGCTCTAGCCTGGTAACTCTATTGGCTAAATGGTTAAGAACACCCATGCAGAATAGAAAGCTTAAAGACTGCCTTGAAGCTCTCTTCAACTTCTATCCTGGCCAAACCCAGATAAGTCGTTCCAGTGCCATGCCTACCATCTACCAGAAAATTTATCCCCCCCCCCTCCGCTTCTCAGCCTGCTATTGTCACACTCTGGGGCTAAGATCTGCAGAACTCTCTATTGCTTTGATTTTCAAAGGCTTGATTCCAAAACAGCTGAGTCACAATCCTCAGCGTTCTGGCTTTTCTTTTGGCACTGAGAACTTCGGTCCCACCAAGGGGGGAAACTGCCCCACAAGCCACAATGTCCGGGCTACGGCCCGTGGCCCTGACCTGAGCAAGGCTCTTAATAAGAGAGAATGTTTTGGACGTCATTAATTCAAAGGGGGTCTTTAAGTCAAAAGCTACTCGATGCCACTTAACACACACACAGGCTTTCATGAGTAAGGTGTCGCTTCATCTGACAAAGCGAGCTTTGAACTCACAAAAGTTTAAACTGGGATAAATGTTTATTGGTCTCTTAGGTGCCGCTGGACGCCTGGTTCCCAAACAAACCCAACAAAAGTTGCTAGGCCAAGCAAACTTTGACCAGCCTGTTCGACCGCACGCACCAAGACATGCAGTTTGGGACCCAAAGAAAAGCTTTCATTCAAAGCTTCCTTGCTGGGATGGGGCGTGTGTTCTTATTCATCCTAAGTGAGTAATTTAACCCTAAATCTGAAATGTGATGGCTATTTGGCCCGAGTGGACAAAGTCCCAAATTTCAGCAGCAGCAGCAGCAGCAGCAGCAGCAGGAGAGATTGGATTTATACCCCGCCCTTCACTACCCACGGGAGTCTCAGAGCTGCCTACAATCTCCTTTCCCTTCCCCTCCCCACAACAGACACCCTGTGAGGTACCCTGTTTCCCCGAAAATAAGACCTACCCCAAAAATAAGACCTAGAAGGATTTCTATGCCTTTGTGGTATAAGCCCTAGTGTGTCTTCTTGAGAAAAAATAAATATAAGACAGTGTCTTATTTTCGGGGAAACACAGTAGGTGGGGCTGAGAGAGCTCTTTCAAGGACTGCTTGTGAGAGAACAGTTCTGAAAGAACTTGTGACTGACTCAAGGTCACACCAGCAGCTTCATGTGGAAGAGTGGGGAATCAAACCCAGTTCTCCTATATTAGAGTCCATGCTCCTAACCACTACACCAAAATGACACCAAACTACTACAGGAGTTGCTGGGAGACGTGCTTTGGTTGCCCCCATCATCTGAGATTAGATGGGTGGCAATCTGAGAATGGGCCTTCTCAGCTGTGGCATTGAAATTATACTCCCCAGGGAGATTCATTTGTTCCCTTCTGTCACTGTCTTCTATTAGCAGGTGAAGACTCTTCTGTTTTTGGCTTTCCTCACTGGCCCTCCTTCCTGTTTATATATATGTGTATTTTTTGCTGAACTATTTTTTTAAAAACCTATTAAAGAAAGAACAAATAACAGAAAAGAAAAAGAAGAGAGAAGAGAAAAAAACTATAAAAACTATATAAAATAAAAGGTTTCCGATTTTCTCTGCAATGAATATAAGTGTGATTACTAAATATTCTCTTACTCTGTTTTGCCTCTGTCTTCACTGTGGAAGATGAGAAGTGCTTGCCCACTCCAGAACCGCTGATTTCGGGAGGGGTGTTGAAAGACCTGAGCCAGATTGAGGTGACGAGAGAGGAGGTCCTAAAACTTAAAAACTGATAAAACTTAAAAACCTAAAACTTAAAAACTGATAAATCACCAGGCCCAGATGGCATACATCTGAGAGTTCTGAAAGAACTCAAATGTGAACTTGTGGATTTCCTGACAAAAATATGTAATCTTTCAAAATCTGCCTCCATTCCCTGTCGTTAAGAGAAACGAAGCCTATAAATGTGTTTCAGGCACATAAAAATCTCAGAAATGTGTTACACCCACGGCAATAACATTTCATTAGGCCCTATCGTGTCTGTGCTTCCCAAGCAAGGGTTAAAAGCTGTACAGGTTCCAATCGCAGTCAACATCTGAAAAAAACAACAACCCCACACACACAACTGGCTGGAACTGGCTGCCGCTCCAGCTGCCCGAATCGTGCCTGTGCTTCCCAAGCAAGGGTTAAAAGCGGTACAGGATCCAATCGCAGTCAACCTCTGAAAAAAAAACCAACCCCACACACACAACTGGCTGGAACTGGCTCCCGCTCCAGCTGCCCGAATTCCGGAAGACCTTTCTGTTCAAGTTTCCGCACAGGGTTAGGCTGAGATACAGCTTGGGAGCTGCCGACAAAGCCAGATTCATGCGCAGGGACCGGGCCAGAGTGCAAAGGAAACCACGGCAACTGAACTGGGCGGTTCCAGTACCTTTCGGAGTGAAGTCGGTCATGCACACTAGAATATTTACACACTGCAGCAGCTTCCATTCACATGACTGCAGAGCGTGGTTGACACCCGGCTGGTTTTTCCTCCCCAGAGAAATGTTGTCATGCCAGCAAAGGGATTGGGGGGGCGTGTTCGGGGGGGGGGACGTCACACGACACGGTGACACCCAGGGTGACGTCAGCGCGTCGCAGGTGTCGGGAGTGACGCTCCGCTTTTTGGGCAAAACTCTATGGTAAACGACTGTAATGCTCTCGACATGGGGCTGCCCTTGTCCCAAATCTGGAAGCTGCAGCTGGTGCAAAATGCTGCGGCCAGGGTGTTGATGGGTCTCTCTGTGCGGGGGGCACATCCAGCCTCTGCTGAAAGCATTGCACTGGCTGCCAGTAGCATGCCGGATTCGCTTCAAGGTGCTGGTTTTGACCTTTAAAGCCCTTTATGGCCAGTGTCCGGCGTACCTGAGGGACCGCCTTTACCCATATGTCCCCCAGAGAGCACTGCGTTCAGGGGCTCAAAACCGGCTGGCCCTCCCAGGCCCCAAAGATGCTAGACTGGCGATAACCAGTGCCAGGGCCTTCTTGGTGGCAGCTCCGTACTAGTGGAATGAGTTCCTGGAGATCAGGGCCCTGCGAGACCTTTGAGTTCCGCAGGGCCTGTAACACGGAGCTCTTCTGGCAGATTTTCGATTAGGAGCCCCCTGAAACACGGAGGAGTGACCCTGTGCCCTAGTTTTACCACCTTTTACCACCTCCAGTCCATCTCGCCGCATAAATTGCTTGATCAAATTGAGCCGATTTGAGAATGTCGCCAGGACCGCCACCTAAGCAGGGGTATGGTTGGATTTAGGACTCTCTGCTCTGCACTTTGTTTGAATCTCTGCTCTGCACTTTGTTTGAAAATGGATACTGATTGTCTACAGATGTTTCGTGTTTGTTTTTAATTGTATTTATGTATGCATTTTATGTAAGCCGCCATGAGCCCGCGTTGGCAGGAAGGGCGGGGTACAGATCGAACTAATTAAAAAATAATTAGTTTTTGCTAAATAATTAGCAGAGGTCCATCAGTGGCTATTAGCCACAAGGTATAGATAGGGGCTATGGGGCAAGGGATGTTCTGTCTCCTGGGTGCTTGGGGGGGGGTCAACAGTGGGAGGGCTTCTGGTGTTTTTGCCCCACTGCTGGGCCTCCTGAGGGCACCTGGTATTTCTGGCCACTGTGTGATACAGAGTGTTGGACTGGATGGGCCTTTGGCCTGATCCAACATTGGCGTCTCTTATGTTCTTATAATAAAATAAAAATGTCCTCCCACCGTAGAGTTTTGCTCAACAAGCAGTGTTGCCCCCCCCCCCGATGTCAGCGATGCCACTTCCACGTGACATCAATGCGTTGCACGCGGCGTTGAGGACGGGGGAAACGTCCTCCCAAGAGCCCACGAAAGCGGGCGATCCCCCAGCCCCACCTGGGAAATGATACCCCTACCCCAGAGGCAATATTTTAAATTCACAAAATGAAATCCCCAAATCACAGAAGTGTCGCCATCTTTAAGATCAGTAAGAGATTATTTGTATCTCCACTGTATGTTTGCCGAGTGTTTTGTGACTCTGTTGTATTTTTTCGTAATTTTGTATTGTCTACACTGAGGATTCTTGGATAAGGACAAAGAAAGGGGCTGAAAATGAACCGGGATCCCGTCAGAATCTTCCACAAGCCGTACTGAGCAAACTTATACGCTGTAGAATCTTTCACAAAGCTGTATGGAACAAAAGTACATGCTGTTGTTTGTTACTATTGGTTATTGTAAGAAATAGACTATTTTGTACTTTGTTGTATTTGTTGTAGAAGAAGAAGAGATTGGATTTATACCCCGCCCTTCACTACACAAAGATATCTCAGAGCGGCTCACAAACTCCTTTCCCTTCCCCTCCCCACAACAGACACCCTGGGAGGTAAAAGAAGAAGAAGAGATTGGATTTATACCCC
>NW_015169211.1:238542-239835 GCF_001447785.1 Gekko japonicus
GGAGGAGATTGGATTTATACTCCATGGCCCTTCACTACCCAAAGGAGTCTCAGAGCGGCTTACAAACTCCTTTCCCTCCCCCTCCCCACAACAGACACCCTGTGAGGTAGGTGGGGCTGAGAGAGCTCTGACAGAAACTGCTCTTTCAAGAACAGCTCTGACAGAACTATGGTTTACTCAAGGTCATCCAGCCAGGTGCAAGTGGAGGAGTGGGGAATCAAACCCGGTTCTCCCAGATTACAGTCCGCCCTCTTAACCACGACACCAAACTGATACATTGAGCACCAGTGTATTATCCATTAGTAACTTTAAAGAAGAGCCTGTTTATATTGGTTGCCGCCTCATGCTATATATTCTGCTTGTATTGGGTTAACTGTCTGTGAGCCTATAATTTGAACCCATCTATCAAGACAACACGATTATAAATCAGCCCAGCTGTCTCTTCCTATGCACCAATTCACCCACCACCCCATGTTGCCAGCACTGCTCTAATTACACTCCTGTTAAAGCCATATGTTCAGCAACCCCTCCCATCTTGCACATAGCTGCTCTTTTTAATTTCCACACCCTTAGGCCCAGCCAAAAGTCTCCTGAACGTATCTTTCCCAGGTCCAGATATGCGTATCTACTAGCCTAGCCGGAATGACAACCAGGTGGATTTTTCATCCGCAGGCCACAGGCTTTTAACATCCGTTCCAGATGGCAGCGTGAATTCCTTCCGACATGGAAATATCTGAAAGCTACACGGCTGTGCCAAGAACAACTGGAGTATTCGTGGGGGGAGAAGGGGAGGAGACAATGAATCCATTGCTACCTTCCGCCACTGTTTGCTGGGTCTGAATTTCTAGGAAGGAGGGAAGAAAGAATGCAGTACGTTTACTTAAACCCACCTGTGAGTTTTGAAAGCTTAAACTCTAGGAGAACCAGGTTTGATTCCGCACTCCTTCACATGCAGCTGCTGGTGTGACCTTGAGTCAGTTACAAGTTGTTTCAGAGCTGTTCTCTCAAGAGCAGTCCTCAAAAGAGCTCTCTCAGCCCCACCTACCTCACAAGGTGTCCGTTGTGGGGAGGGGAAGGGAAAGGAGATCGTAAGCTTAAGGTTAAAGTGCTTAGGGCTCTTTAGTTTGGAGAAACGACGACTGAGGGGTGACATGATTGAGGTTTATAAGATTATGCATGGGATAGAGCAGGTAGGGAAACAGTTACTTTTCTCCCTTTCTCACAATACAAGAACTCGTGGGCACTCAATGAAATTGCTGAGTGGTTGGGTTAGAACGGATAAAAGGAAGTCCT
>NW_015169211.1:240576-245902 GCF_001447785.1 Gekko japonicus
TGGGGAAGGCACCGGGAGGCATTTAAATGTCTCCCCGATCCTTCCAGGGGGCCCCCTGGCCCGCCCGCCTTGGAGTCGCTGGGGGGGTCACTGTCCAGGCCTTCCCTCTGTAGCCACACACACAGAAGTTTTGGCTGTAGTGGGCATGGCCAACTCTGAAGCCAGACGGAACTCCGTTCCTGTGCGTTCCTGCCCAAAAATAGCCCTGATTATGTCACTTCTACAATCAGGTTTGAAAGACAAGTGGAAATATGGGGGGGGGGATCACTAAGACTTGGCGTCTAAAGTTGCATCTCCAACACCACATCTCTAGCGGTGACCGCCACAGTGTTATGCACCAGAAGGCCTAGGCAAAGGGTATAGCTTCTCTTTGTTTAAAAAATTTCTCATTTATTGGATTTAAACAAATTATCACCCACAAAAACCAAACACAAGTGAAACACCCAAGAGCAAAACTTACAATTGCAGAAGACCTCTGGTTTTGAAATTCAGAAGAAGATAAAATATCTAGGAGCAATTATTATAAACAGATGTAGGGTGCTAGTACAAGATAATTATTTAAAACCTCTTTCTGAAATTAAAAAGGGATTTGGAAAGATGGAAGGATATGCAACTCTTGCTTTTGGGAAGGATTGCAGTGCTCAAAATGAACGTTTTCCCAAGAGTGTTATTTCTTTCCCAAACAATACCTATACTTAAAAACCAACATTATTTTAGGGATTTAGAAAAACTGGCTCGAGAATTTATCTGGCAACGGAAAAGACCTAGAATCAAACTAAAGACAATTCAGGACAGAAAAGAGCGAGGTGGTTTTGCTCCCCTGATTGGTATTTATATTATCAAGCAACATCCTTGACTTGGATCAAAAAGTGGATTATTTTACAAAACTCAAGACTTTTGAAATTAGAGGGCCATAATTTACTTGTGGGCTGGCATGCCTTTTTGTGGTACGATGAGCAAAGAACTCATAGTTACTTGAAACAACACGCGTTAAGAGTACAGCTTCTCTTGAGCACAGGTGAATGTGTAAGAGACAAAATGGAGAAGACCCAGGAGGCAGGGGGCAACAGGATCCTCAAAGTCCGGCCAAGCTGGAACTCTGAACAGAGGACTGTCTTCCCACCCAAACTTTCTGCCTTTGAGCATAACCAGGCCTCTTCTCTGGGGTTGAGGAATGCACTGAGGAAGCCAGAACTCTTGGCAGGGAAGCAAACTGCATTACTCATCGCGGGTCAACTGTCCAGAACTGGAAACCCCAACCACATGAGGCCGGAGAGAGTCAGGCTGCTTCAGCGAGGTTTTGCAAAATCAACGGTCTTCCCTCCCCAAACATCTGCAAGTAGCCCCTTATTGTATGCGTCAGCATATGGGCACATTCCTCTGCCACAGTGACTTCTCCCCTGTGACAGTCTACAGTGCAGACGCTCCCATTCTGTCCTTACGTCCTCAGCTTCTCCGTAGCCTTTCCGCATTCCTTGTCCTCAAGGAAGGTTTTACAGTTCCACCCGGCAATAAGCCTGCATATAAATCTCTTCGCCTGCCAAACGTGCCGAGCCAAAATACAGAAATGGAAAGTTTCTCTTTTCCCCACGACTCGCAGACGTTTGAACAAGAATCTGCTCAGTGCGGCCCAAACCTTCCCACCCTCGTCACAGAAATACAACACCAAGTTTCCAGCATTAATGCACAGATCGGTACCCTCTCTGTCGGGAAGCCACCTGCGTTACCCCGACTTTGAGTACTCTGAAAGGATCACTCCATTTCTACTTCCACGGCTGACTTAGGGCTACTATGTAGGGTTTTCAAGGTTTTCCACTGCCTGCCTCCGCGCCATGACCCTGGTATTCCTTGGAGGTCCAAAGGAATCCAAATACTGACCAGGGCCGACCCTGCTTTGCTTCTGAGATGAGACGAGATCGGGCTGGGGTGGGCTATCTGGGTCAGGACTCTACTTCCGTAACAGCAGTCTTTTAGCAACTGAGGACCCAAAGCGAGTGAAGTGCTTGGGAGGCCCCAGCATTCTTTTGAATTCCGTTATGAGGCCTTCCCTCCCACCCGTTTTTCTGATCTGAAACAGCCCTTGGGAGCTGCCATTTGCTCTGGTCCAGGAAGCACATGAGTACACAGGTACCTTACAGGGTTCCTCAACTGTGCAAACAGAACCTCTCCAGGCCTTTTGTTTCCCTCATGGTGCAACTTCGATCCAAATCAGGCCCCTGCATGCCCCATAGCCAAGTTTTACAAAATGCCAAAACCCCACTTTAAGATTTTGCAGTCAGTGAAGCGGCAAACTCTCAGGCAGCTTTGGTGAAGTTCTTTAAGAACTGAAGGTTGTACATATATGGCGATTCTTGAGAAACAGGACATTGCCGCAGTTATCCGTTGGATCGCTATGAAGCAGTTCTAGATTGCTATAAAGCAGTGTATAAATACTGTTTGCTTTACTTTCTGCAGTATATAAATACTTTGCTTTACCAAGCAATATTGAATTGCTATGAGCAGTGTATAAATACTTCTGCTTTACCAAAATCCTTTTTGGAAATAACTGTTCTGATGATCTCTTCACAAAGAAGACTACAAAAAAAGAAAGCTTTTCAAACATAATATGGTTGCTAAAAACCGCGATACCCCGCGGAAGTTATTCTAAGTCATGTGTTTGAGGATCTTTCACCTTAGGAGAAAGATACTGACGTTATTGATGTATATATCGATAAACAGGCACTGTTAAGACCGCACTATATTACTTATAAAGCACAACGTGTGGCTATATGTGAGTGTTACCTGTTAGAATGATTTCGATATAGAATACAACACGCTGTTTTTGCACAGTGTTGCACTGGTTAGTGCTGAGGCCCCAAAGCTTCTCTGGGCATCCCAGCCATATCATGCTGATTCAGGCCCTATCAAAAGCCTTGGTGTCTTGCAGGGCTCTTTTGGGGCAGGAACGCACAGGAACGGAGTTCCGGCTGGCTCCCGAGTTGGCCACGCCCAGCAGGAGCTCATTAGCATAACAGGCCACACCCAACAGCAGGAACTCATCAGGATTGGCTACATTAGGGGTGTGTGGCCTAACATGCAAAGGAGTTCCTGCTACAAAAAAAGCCCTGGTTTGGACAACAAACAAGGTAAACAGAATAAGAAGGGAAAGGTGAGTGTGGCTGGATGACCACACTTCTGGTAACATGGGGGTGCGGCCTAATGTGCCTAATGTGCTAATGAGCGGTGCTGTCAGGGTGTGGCCTAATATGCTAACGGGTTTTGCTGTTGGGTGTGGCCTATTATGCTAATGAGTTCCTGCTGGGCTTTTTCTACAAAAAGAGCCCTGCAAAAGGGTGTAAGTTCTGCGTAATGGGCTAAATCTACCACGCAGCTATTTCCTTCCCAAACTACCCCCATATAATCTTGGAGGGCCACAACATCAGGAATCACTTGCAGAAGACGACTTCAGCAGAAGCAGCACACCTTGGAGAAATCCTCTGGACACAGGATGACTCCAGCTGCCCGGACAAACCAACGATAATCACTGCTTGATAGGCGCCGCAGTCTAGAGCAGGGGTTCCCAACGTGGTGCCCACGGGCCTCACGGCTCCCACCAACTCCTTTCCCGGTGCCCGCCAAGTGTTTTTAGAAACTGGGTGGAGTCAAGTGGAGCTTTCCCCAGCACGGCTCCTGATTGGCCAATGGAGATTCGCTTCGGTAGCCGCTGGCACGACAGCACGAGGATCTTCACTGTGTGACTAAAGGAAAGCTCCGGTGGCCATTTTGTGGCTGGCTCCGCCTTCTGCGGCAGCCATTTTGTGGCTGTGTCCACCATGTGGTGTTGGAATCCCAATGGTGCCCGCAGGTTAAAAAAGGCTGAGGACCCCTGATCCAGCTAAGACCCCCAAGCCGATAAGAGAAGGACCAGAAGAGCCAGCACGGAAAATTCAAAGGAGACAAACATAGCAGGCATAACTCTGCCCTGCAGAAAACAAATCAGCCAGAAGACGTAGCTGTTAGGATCTCATCGGTCGTGAGCCCAGTGTGGCTGAAGACTCCTCAGGACTCGAGGAGCCACACGCAGCCAGCTCCGAACCAGCTAAAGCTAGTGAATTAGAGATACAGGAACCTCAGGATTCACTGCCGGGAGTTGACCTTGACCCACCCACGCCTAGCTCTGAAGTCGCCCACCAGGCTCCCCCCTCCTTAATTGAACAGCGAAGGGAAAAGCTCCGGCAAGACTTAAGGACATGTGGACGGAGTGCTTGCCTCCTGGTGCGGCACCAGCTGCTCAATGATAGCAGTTCTGAGTCAGTGCAGGAGCACCTCGGAACGGATGGCTGTCAATCAGGCTTCTTAAGGAACGCCTACATAAATCAGGCCCAGAGAACTGCAGAGTGTGGAAGCAACTTGTCACAACCCTGTGTACTTCACCGCGCTTTGCCCGCCTCCTGCGACCTTTGGACTGACCCGATTATGCTTTTCGGACCTGCCTGAACCTTGCTGATCAACAACCTTTGACTGCCTTGACTCTGCTTCCCGGAACAACCCATGCACTCTGCTGCTAAACCGGTATTTGACCCATCAGTGGCTCTCAGCCACAAGGTATAGATAAGAACTCTCGTTCTGGGGCAAGGGATGCTCTGTATTCTTGGTGCTGGGGGGAGGGGCAACAGTGGGAGGGCTTCTAGCATCCTGGCCCCACTGCTGGACCTCCTGATGGCCCCTGGTATTTTTGGCCACTGTGACACAGAGTGTTGGCCTGGATGGGCCACTGGCCTGATCCAGCACTGGCTTCTCTTATGTACTTATGAAGGGACTAGATAAACATCTGGAGCAGAGGTCTATCAGTGGCTATTAACCACAAGGTATAGATAGGAACTCTCGGTCTGGGGCAAGGGATGCTCTGTATTCTTGGTCCTTGGGGGGGGGGACAACAGTGGGAGGGCTTCTAGTGTCCTGGCCCCACTGCTGGACCTCTTGATGGCCCCTGGTGTTTTTGGCCACTGTGTGACAGAGTGTTGGACTGGATGGGCCACTGGCCAGATCCAGCACTGGCTTCTCGTATGTTCTTATGATCTTATGACAGCTTCAAGAGGGAATTAGATAAGCATATGGAGCAAAGGTCCATCGGTGGCTATTAGCCACAAGGTATAGATAGGGAGGGGGGGGGCAACAGTGGGAGGGCTTCTAGTGTCCTGGCCCCACTGGTGGACCTCCTGATGGCACCTGGTTTTTTTGGCCACTGTGTGACACAGAGTGTTGGACTGGATGAGCCATAGGCCTGATCCAACACTGGCTTCTCTTATGTTCTCATGAATTGGATCAACACATGGAGCAGAGGTCC
>NW_015169211.1:247247-250243 GCF_001447785.1 Gekko japonicus
CGGTGATGTCAGGGGGTGTGGCCTTATGACAAACTTCCGGTGATATCTGGGGGTGTGCCATATGCTAATGAGTTATGCTAATGAGTTCCCCTAGCTCTTTTTCTACGAAACGACCCCTGCCAGCACTGCTCATCATAGAATCATAGGGTGCGTTCAGACGGGCCATTTAGTCCGCTTTTGGCCCGCCTCAGAAACTGATTTTATCTGCGCGATCACACGGTCAACATCTGCCTCCCGTCCCCAGCCGTCGCTTTCCAGCTCAAAACCGCTTTGACCCAGAGTATTTTGTTACCAGGTCCCCAAGTGGTGTTTTCCTGATTCTCCGGTTCCAGCCGCACTTTTCTGACCTCTGATCGCTCCTCCAGTGTTGAGCCACTTCCGGTTAAAAAAAAAAAAAAACCGCTCGAAAGCTGCCCGAGGCTTCTGCATCCAGTGTCTGTGCGAGTCCGGTTAAAAAAAAAAAAAAAAACCGCTCGAAAGCTGCCCGAGGCTTCTGCTTTTTGCCCACCATTTAAAAAAAAAGCGTTGGCGGTGTGCGCATAGGCGGAGCTCCGCCACCGCGTTATTAAAAACAATGTTTAAACGGTGCCTAGTTTTAGCGTTTAGACTAGTTCGGGATCTCACGGAGGCCATTTTCGGGGTAAAAGTTTAAAGGGAAGTGTTCCTTTAAAGTTTAAAGGGAAGTGTTACAGCAGTCGGGTTGAAGTGGAAATCGCGGTTCTGCACACGAGCGGAAAGTTTAGTTCTACAGATGGCTGCCTGTGCGCATGCCCAAACTGAGAGAGAAAGAGAGAAAACAACAGCGAAGCACGCTCCCGCGTGTGGACGGCAGGGAGCTATGTGGCTGTGCAGCGATCCGGAGCAAGGAGGTGAGTGTGATCACGATTCTCCAGGTTAAAAAAAAACCGCAATTTAAACTGCTCCCAACACGCCATTTGACCGCGCCCATAGAGTCACAGAGTTGGAAGGGGAAGCTGTGGAGTCTTGTGAGCAAAAATTCTCCTATATGAGCTACTGGCATTAAAATTGTGAGCGAGCGATTGGGCTACTGCGTAAATTAGCTTGCTCTGGAGCCCCCCTTCTGGAGCTAAGACAAAAATGTGTGAGCCGGAGGCTAAAAAACTGAGCTAGCTCACACTAACTCAGCTTAGAGAGAAAACTGGTTAGGAGTGGCGTTTGCAGAGGAAAGAAGACGCCAAGGGACAGTCACAAAGCCCGGCCCGGCAGAGCGACCTCCAGACCTGGCAATGCCCAACTAGCTATCCCGATAGTGGGGCTCGCAAAAGCTGAGCGGAAGCGGCCGGTTTGGTTTTCCCACGCTGTGCAAAAAATTCGGTTTCTAAGGCTCTCGCTAAGCTCTCCGCGTGAACGCCTTCAGCCAGCCGAGGGAACTGGGTCAACTCTCTTTCCACGCTTTTGGCTCCTGCTGCAACGAAAACCTCCTTTCAGTTTGCTCAAGGAAGGCAGGTTTCAGAGGGCAAAGCGGCTGTTGCCAAAATACCAGGTTACCCTCTGAAGACCCAGGAAGGTTGCCGCTTGGATCCCAAACCTGCCCCCCTTCCCCAACACCAATGCCAGACTCTTCCAGAATAGTAGTGAAGGGCAGGTGCCGAGAACTGGACTTCGCTTGCGGCATTCCAAGGCGCTGTTTCTTTCCAAACTTGAAAGCCAAGAAACCTGAACTCTGCTCTGTTCCCTCCGGACAGGAGACAATGCAACTTAAGCTCCTTGGCAGACCATAAATCTTTCATCTTAAAAACACCGCAGGTGGCTGAACAGGCAAGTTCTGACATGCAAGAACCAACAGAGCTGACCACTGGTTCTCAGTGCCTCGGGGAATTCCCGGAAGGTTCAAAAGCTTGCTGACGAAAACCTCTCGCAGCTGAAAGAAAGGTTGGAGTTTCTCCTGCGCTTCCCCCCACCTTCATTAAGAATTGAAAACTACAGTGGAGGCTCTTAAATATGGAAGAGCTAAAGAGAGGAAGCATTAAGCACCGGCGTGACATGAAAGTGACATTACTGAAAGAAAAGTCAAAGGTCAACAGTTTGGGGAGGGTCCGTGGCTCAGTGGAAGAGCATCTTCTTTGAATGCAGAAGGTCCCAGGTTCAATCCCTGGCAACTCCAGTTAAGAAGATCAAGCTAGTAGGCAGTGTCCTCTCTAAGCTGAGTTAGTGTGAGCTAGCTCACAGTTTCTGAGCCTCCAGCTCGCAGATTTTCGCTTTAGTGCAGGAAGAAGTGCTACAGAGAGGAGGAGGAGGAGGAAGAAAGAAGAAGAAAGAAGAAGAGGAGGAGGAGGAGATTGGATTTATACCCCGCCCTTCACTTGGAGTCTCAGAGCGGTTTACAAACTCCTTTCCCTTCCCCTCCCCACCACAGACACCCTGTGAGGTGGGTGAGAGAACTCTGACACAAACTGCTCTTTCAGGAACAGCTGTGCCAGAGCTTGCGACTGATCCAAGGTCACATCAGCAGGTGCAAGTGGAGGAGTGGGGAATCAAGCCCGGTTCTCCCAGATTAGAGTCTGCACACTTAACCAGTACACCAAACTAATTTGTGCAGGAGCCAAATTGCTCACACACAACTTTAATGCCCAGTAGCTCACAAAGCAGAATTTTTGCTCACAAGACTCCACAGCTTAGAGGGAGCACTGCTAGTAGGCGATGTGAAAGACCTCCGCCTGAGACCCTGGGGAGCCGCTGCCAGTCTGAGTAGACAATACTGACCTTGATGGACCGAGGGTCTGATTCAGTATGAAGCAGCTACATGTGTTCATAAACTACTTCGGTGCCTTTTGCAAATACTCTTAAGCAGGGGTCATTTCGTAGAAAAAGAGGCGCAGGAGCTCAATAGCACAACTCATTAGCATAACTCGTTTGCATATGCCACACCCCCTGACATCACCGGAAGTGTGTCAGAAGGCGACACCCACCACTCAGGCTCCACTGGACTGTTTTGGATTGCTAGCTCTGGGGGGGGGGGGAGCGCCGCTCCTGGC
>NW_015169211.1:250358-254642 GCF_001447785.1 Gekko japonicus
AGATGGGGGGGGGGGGAACGTGCAGATCTGTGCTCGCAGAGGAGGGAGAGCTTGCACCTGAATAAAACTTGGTCTTAAAGGTGCCACTGGACTGTTTTGGGCCGGGGGGGCCGGGAGGGAGCTCTACAACTCACCTGGCTGCTTCTTGGTCTGACTGAGGGCTGCTGGGAGCAGGGTGCGGGGCTTCTTGCATGTGCCTGCCCCCTGGGCTCTTTACTGCTGGAGCTCCGCTCCTGTGCGCTCCTGCAGGAAATGACCCCTGCAAGTGGCTTCATGCAAACTTATCTCCTTCACGGGTAACCAAGGCAAGGTACACACCAAGTATGACTTCCTCGTGTGATGATGTGTACCTTTTGAGTGTGCTTTTGCCCAATCCCTCTTTGGGGAAGGCTCTTCTGGATCTCCCCACCACCACTACACGCCCATGAACACAAATGAAGCCGCCTTAAACTGAATCGGACCCTTGGTCCACCAAGGTAAGTATTGCATTCTCAGACAGGCAGCGGCTCTCCAGGGTCTCGGGCTGAGGTCTTTCCCAGCACCTCCTGCCTGGTTCTTTTAACCAGAGATGCCGGGGATTGAACCTGGGACCTTCTACATGCCAAGCAGATGCTCTACAACTGAGCCACAGCCCTGTCTTTACAGCTCTCCAGGCTCTCAGGCAGAGAGGTCTTTCCCATCACCTCCTGCCTGGTTCTTTTAACTGGAGATGCCGGGGATTGAACCTGGGACCTTCTACATGCCAAGCAGATGCTCTACAACTGAGCCACAGCCCTGTCTTTACAGCTCTCCAGGGTCTCAGGCAGAGAGGTCTTTCCCATCACCTCCTGCCTGGTTCTTTTAACTGGAGATGCCGGGGACTGGACCTGGGACCTTCTGCATGCCAAGCAGATGCTCTTCCACTGAGCCACAGCCCCTCTTTACAGCTCTCCAGGGTCTCGGGCAGAGGGGTCTTTCCCATCACCTCCTGCCTGGTCTTTTTAACTGGAGATGCCAGGGATTGAACCTGGGACCTTCTGCATGCCAAGAAGAGGCTCTACCACTGAGCCACAGCCCCGCCTGCAAAAGTCAGTGGCCTCTAGGTGGTTCTTTTGCGCTACCAGCTCAACCAAAGGTACCAACAGAAGTGACACAAGATTACTGGCAGCAGAAACAGCCAGGAGCTGGCATCCAATTCAGAACCTCCAAAAGCAGGCAGAGATACCAATCTGGCCCTCAGGCTGAAAAAGATCTATCCACACCTGCTGTATTTGAACTACTGTGGCTTGGAACTCTTCCAAACGTTCCTGGTCTTCCTTCTCATAAGTAGTAGAAAGGACATCTCTAATGTTCCCCAAGGTCCAACAAGACAGTTGGAGACCATGTGCAACTTGCAGGCTACGCATTATACCCACCTCAACGTGGACAATATTTCATAGAATCATAGAGCTGGACGGGACCTCCGGGGTCATCTAGTCCAACCCCCTGCACAATGCAGGAAATTCACAACTACCTCTCCCCACACAACCCACAGTGACTGCTGTTCCACGCCCAGAAGATGACAAAAAACCCCTCCAGGACAGGGAACAGATTTCCAGCCATTAGAATCATGGAGTTGGAAAGGACCTCCAGGGTCATCTAGTCCAACCCCCGGCACAATGCAGGGAATTCACAAACACCTCCCCCCCCACACACACACAGTGACCCCTGTTCCACACCCAGAAGATGACAAAAACACTTCCAGGATAGGGAAAAGATTTCCAGCCATTAGAATCATAGAGTTGGAAGGGACCTCCAGGGTCATCTAGTTAGCGCAGCCCCCTGTACAATGCAGGAAATTCACAAATGCCTCCCCCTCCCCACTCGCAGTGACCCCTGTTCCATGTTCAGAAGATGACAAAAAACCTTCAGGATCCCTGGCCAAAGTGGCCTGGAGAAAAATGGCTTCCTCACCCCAAAGTGGTGATCAGCATTTCCCTGGGCAGGTAAGAAAGGGCCGCGAGAACTAAGCACTGAGGCGACCCTTCCTGCCCTCGGTCTTATGATCTAACTGATACTCCCCAGACTTCCACTTTCATTCCACCAGCAATCACATGAAGTCGATTTGCCTTGTACTGAATCAGACCTCCATCGAGGTCAGTATTGTCTACTCAGACTGGCAGCAGCTCTCCCGGGTCTCGGGCAGAGAGCTCTTTCCCATCACCTGTTGCTTTTAACTGGAGGTGCTGGGGACTGAATTTGGGACTTTACGCGTGCTCTCCCACTGAGCCGCAGCCCCTCTAATCATGATCGAGGAATCAAGAAGAAGAAGAGATCGGATGTATGCCCCGCCCTTCACTACCCGAAGGAGTCTCAGAGCGGCTCACAGACTCCTTTCCCTTCCCCTCCCCACAACAGACACCCTGTGAGGTCGGTGGGGCTGAGAGAGCTCTCTCGAGGACTGCCCGTGAGAGAACAGCTCTGAGAGAACTGGTACCTGACCCAAGGTCACACCAGCAGCTGCATGTGGAGGAGTGGGGAGTCAAACCCGGTTCTCCCAGATTAGAGTCCGCACTCTTAACCACTACCTCACAGGCAATGCTCCCTCAAAGCTGTGGAGTCTTGTGAGCAAAAATTCTACTTTGTGAGCTCCTGGCGTTAAAGTTGTGAGGAAGCAATTTGGGTACTGCATATATTAGTTTGCTCTGGAGCCCTCCTTCCTGAGCTAAGACAAAAACGTGTGAGTCGGAGGCTAAAAACCTGTGAGCTAGCTCACACTCACTCAGTTTAGAGGGAACACCACCTGTGAAGTAGGAGGGGCTGAGAGAGCTCTTTTGAGGACTGCTCTTGCGAGAACAGCTTTGAGATAACTTGTGACTGAACCAAAGTCACACCAGCAGCTGTGTGTGGGGTGGGGGTGGGGAATCAAACCCAGTTCTCCCAGATCAGTGTCTGCGCTCCTAACCACTATGCCAAACTTAATCAAATCATGATTAAGAAAAACTATGCTACTCATCCGAGTCGGGGAAGCTTTAAGCAAACACAAACTTGGGCTGCTCGGTCTTCCCTAACCGAAAAGTTGTCATCCAGCCAGATGAGCTGATACTCTTGTGCAAACAAAAGACTGCGGAGTCATCGGCTTGCTTCTTCCTGTTTATGGAGAGCGCAGCATCCTGCGGGAGGCCCAGAAGAGTTCACTTGTGAGGACCTCCAGCCAAGTAGGACAAGGACTCCAGAGCAGCTTGCTAGAGGCCCCACCGTTCGAGCTCCCACCATCCCACCGTGGGAGGCAGAACTGTGCCTGACACCTCCCTGTCTGGCTCTCAGGACACTGGGGACCTCTTAGTCTGAAGAGGGAGGGTTAAAATATTCTCAGCAACAGGGGCTAATATTGAGGAGGAGGAAGATATAAGTTGCTGGTTTTACTGCCAACAGGTTTAATGCAAGGAGGAAAAGCAAATAAGTGCTTTGGGGGTGATAAATGCGGGCCCACTCAGCCAGGCTTTGGAGAGGGGCTGTGGCTCAGTGGGAGAGCCTCTGCTTGGCATGCAGAAGGTCCCAGGTTCAGTCCCCGGCATCTCCAGTTTAAAAGGACCAGGCAGGAGGTGATGGGAAAGACCTCCACCTGAGACCCTGGAGAGCTGTAAAGAGGGGCTGTGGCTCTGTGGCAGAGCATCTGCTTGGCATGCAGAAGGTCCCAGGTTCAGTCCCCGGCATCTCCAGTTTAAAAGGACCAGGCAGGAGGTGATGGGAAAGACCTCCACCTGAGACCCTGGAGAGCTGTAAAGAGGGGCTGTGGCTCTGTGGCAGAGCATCTGCTTGGCATGCAGAAGGTCCCAGGTTCAGTCCCCGGCATCTCCAGTTTAAAAGGACCAGGCAGGAGGTGATGGGAAAGACCTCCACCTGAGACCCTGGAGAGCTGTAAAGAGGGGCTGTGGCTCTGTGGCAGAGCATCTGCTTGGCATGCAGAAGGTCCCAGGTTCAATCCCCGGCATCTCCAGTTAAAAAGATCAGGTCCTTGAAGAGCTGCTGCCAGCCAGAGCAGACAATACTGACTTGGATGGACCATGCGTCTGAGTCACCGGAAGGCAACTTCATAGTTGTTGTTCAATACCTTTGAAGGGGAAATTAGACTGCAGATCACTGGGGGAAGGGAAGAGAGGCAGCAACGTGGCCTTAACGCGCCAAAACACAGACTGCAGCGAAATCCACGTGATAAAATACCGTCGCCAGACTCGCTTCTGTAACGTTTTACCAGCAGCGGCCATGTTGCAGAAACTTCCAGCCCCCCCCCCCCCCCCCACACGCAACCGGAGGGACTTGCAA
>NW_015169211.1:254694-258415 GCF_001447785.1 Gekko japonicus
CCCCGTTCTAGAAAAGCCCAGTCGTAGATGGGTTTTATATCCGTCACGCCTCCCGGACAAAGGATCACCTGATACTCCCGAGCACAATGGAGTGCCAGGCCTGTGTGGCAAAGGGCAGACAGCCTGCGGAGCCGATAGCTGTCGGGCACAAACGGCTGGCAGCGGAGACGTCCTTGGGGCTGGCTCACATCGCCGGTTTTGGGGAAGTGAGATAAAAAACGGAGTGAATGGAGGTTAAGCTTCTCTGTCCTATAGACTGCAGATGGATTTACAAAAAGCCTTTTAGAGGCTGTGAAATCGCTGGAAGAGGAGAGAGGAAAGCCTTTGAATGTGACGAGATTCGGCAGGGATTTGAGCAGGTCTCGGACCCCAGCACTCGACCAGCTGTTCCACAAGGGCAAAGGGTCCTTACGGGAAATACCGCAAGGCATAAAACCGTGTTGGGGAAGGGCCGTGGCTCAGCAGTAGAGCTTCTGCTTGGCATGTAGAAGGTGCCAGGTTCAGTCCCTGGCACCTCCAGTTAAAAGGTTCGGCTGCTGGTGATGTGGCCTCCCTCTAGCTGAGACCTGAGAGAGCCCCGGCTGATCTGAGTAAGAACATCAAAAGAGCCCTGCTGGATCAGACCCCTGGACCATCTAGTCCAGCATCCCGTCTCACACAGTGGCCAACCAGTTCCTCTGGAGGACCAACAACAGGGCAGAGAGGCCGAGGCCTTCCCCTGATAAGAACCTCAGGACAGCCCTGCTGGATCAGAGCAGTGGTCCATCTAGTCCAGCGTCCTGCCTCGCACTGCCAGTTCCTCTGGAGAGCCAACAACAGGGCACAGAGGCTGAGGCCTTCCCCTGATGTTGCTTCCTGGCATTGGGATTCAAAGGATTAGTGTCTCTGAATGTGAATTACGTTTTAAAATAACCCAATGGCCATCGGTCTTGGACCAGCCAATTCACGCTAATGCTACCCTCTGATTCCACCCTTGTGTTGAAGCCACTGCAGTTTTGGCAGAACATCCAGTAAAACTGGAACAATGGAGAGAAGATCAGCCTGGCTCCTTGCCCAAGGGTGACACGCAAATAGAGACTGCTCCGTCGATAGACGTTTTTGATGCTTGTCGTGCAGTCCCAGGTGTGTGTGACGCTCACTTAACCTGAGTATTTCTCCAACCTTAGGTTCGGGTGGGATGTTCCTGTGATTCTGAGGAACTCGGAGGATACGGAATCGAGCGTGAAACTCTGCCAGAAGCAGATGCGGCAGGTGAAGAACCCATTCAGCTTGGACGTCGGCAGCCCTGCAGTCGCCTCCCTTGCAAGTCAGTGGCCAGTTTTTCTCATTCCAGTTGTCTCCTCCCTACCCCTACCCTCTTTGCTCCCCGCCGTATCAGGTCCCGGTTTTCCCAACAGAAGAAGAAGAAGAGATTGGATTTATACCCGGCCCTTCACTACCAGTCCCTCCAGTCCAGTCTCACACAGGGGCCAACCAGTTCCTCTGGAGGGCCAACAACAGGGCAGAGAGGCTGAGGCCTTCTCCTGATAAGAACAGAAGAGCCCTGCTGGATCAGACCAGGGGTCCCTCTAGCTCACCATGGCCAGTGGCCACTGGAAGCCCTATCCTCCATAAGTAGGCAGTACTGACTTTGATGGATCAAGACCATTTCACGTGTGTAGACTGAGCAGCGGGATGTACAGCGGGTTGATGGGAGGGCAAATGCTCCAACCTGAGCTTACTGGTGCAGGGCAGAGTGGGGAGAAGCAAAATGGAGGTACAGTCGCTGGGATACATTTGAAGAGGTTGGCGACCCAGACACACCAGGAAGCCTAACCTGTTCTGGTGGAAGCCTCTGTGCTGCCCATCGTGGTCAATCAGTCATTTTGAGACAGAAAGATGTTAAGTGTGTACTTGGTAGGAGCTGCACTTTCAGTAGGGTAATGGTAATTTATCCTGAAGTTCACTGACATACATTATTTCCTGAGAGCCAGTTTGGTGTAGTGGTTAAGTGTGCGGACTCTAATCTGGGAGAACCAGGTTTGATTCCCCACTCCTCCACATGCAGCTGCTGGTGTGACCTTGGGTCAGTCACAAGCTCTGGCACAGCTGTCCTTGAAAAAGAGCAGTTTGTGTCAGAGTTCTCTCAGCCCCACCCACCTCACAGGGTGTCTGTTGTGGGGAGGGGAAGGGAAAGGAGTTTGTAAGCCGCTCTGAGACTCCAAGTGAAGGGCGGGGTATAAATCCAATCTCTTCTTCTCTTCTTCTTCTTCTTCTTCCTCTTTCTGTCAACATGGAGCCAAGGGTTTTGGAACACAGATCCAGACGAGTTAGTCGTGTTAGTCTGCTGCTGTAAAACAGTAAAAAGCCCAGTAGCCCCTTTAAGACGAACAAGCTTTATTGCAGCACAAGCTTTCGAGAAACACAGCTCTCTTCGTCAGATGGGTCTGACGAAGAGAGCTGTGTTTCTCGAAAGCTTGTGCTGCAATAAAGCTTGCTTAAAGGGGCTACTGGGCATTTTAAGGTTTTTGGAAGTAAGCACCAACTTGCCCAGCACCCTGGACCGGCTCATGAGCTTTGAAACAGTTGAACAGACCCCCCCCCCAAATTATCTAGAGATGTTTCTTTCTTGAATTCATTTATACCCTGAATTTCTCCCCAATGGCTTGTATCATCTCTCCTCCGTTTTACCCTCACAACCCCATTTCTCCCCTTATTGCAGGATGAAGATCCATTTAGTAACCTGGGAAGTAAATTTGCTGCAAAGAAGCAACTGCCTTTCCACTCTTCCTGCTCTATAAAAATGGAAACAGAACCGTTAAGTTAGAGGGTGAGAAAAAAGGAATGGAATGCCAAGGATTGCTGGAAAGGGAACCCGAGCAGCTGACATTTGAAGGGGTGTGTGTGTGTTACAGCACTGTACAGGCACAGGCTGGATTTCAGAGCTTACAGATGTTTCCGAAGAATAAAATTCCCAAGACGCTCTCCAGCTGAAACAAGGGCTCCCGATTCCAAGGTCACTCGCTCCCTCAACAAAGAGAGCCAGTTTGGTGTCCTGGTTAAGTGTGCGGATTCTAATCTGGGTTTGATTCCCCACTCCTCCACCTGCACCTGGCTGGGTGACCTTGGGCAAGCCGTAGCTCTGATAAGAACTGTCCTTGAAAAAGAGCAGTTTGTGTCAGAGTTCTCTCAGCCCCACCCACCTCACAGGGTGGGGAGGGGAAGGGAAAGGAGTTTGTGAGCCGCTCTGAGACACCTTTGGGTAGTGAAGGGCGGGGTATAAATCCAATCTCTTCCTCTCCTTCTTCTTCTTCTTCTACCTCACAGGGTGTCTGTTGTGGGGAGGGGAAGGGAAAGGAGTTTGTCAGCCACTCTGAGACTCCTCTGGGTAGTGAAGGGCGAGGTATAAATCCAATCTCTTCTTCTTCTTCTTTTACCTCACAGGGTGTCTGTTGTGGGGAGGAGGGGAAGGGAAAGGAGATTGTCAGCCGCTCTGAGACTCCTTTGGGTAGTGAAGGGCGGGGTATAAATCCAATCTCTCTCTCTCTTTCTTCTCAAGCGAGCCTCGTCGTTTCCCTTTTCAAAACCAAAAAAGCATCTCTCTCTCTTTTTTAAAGAGCACGCCAGAGCACACAACCGATACCTGGATTTGACATGAATTACCTGGGATATTTGGAAAGGGGTGTTTCCCCCGGGCGTAAATGCTCACCTCTGCAACAAATTCCTCTTCCCGATCGCCTCC
>NW_015169211.1:258731-259182 GCF_001447785.1 Gekko japonicus
CCTCCGCCCCCCCCCCCCCCCCCCGCAATACGCTCGTGACTAATTTAATTTGCGGCTGCACAAGGGGAAAAAAGGAATTTAACCTTCATGCCGGCGGCCATGTAAGTACACCGCAAACAGAAAGGCCCCTGTTCTTTTGTGCCTGCCTCCTCGGAGGGCTCCCGAGGCATGCGCACACCACGTGCGACACTGTGCCACACACACACACACACACACACCCTGGAAGAAATCAGCATCTCATGCCTGCCGGCGTTCCTTCGAAGAAAAAAAGAAAGGGGCTTGATGCGGCGGCGCCAGAACCGATTTCTGCATGTTCCTAGGACCCAAAGTCACCGTTTGGTTCAGGGTCTTCCCCCCCCCAAATGTGTTTTGCTCTCTCTAGTAGCCCCAGAGGGAGCAAAACACATGTAGAAAAGGGGGGACACCCCCCCCCCCAAGCAATAGGGACAAA
>NW_015169211.1:260410-264368 GCF_001447785.1 Gekko japonicus
AAGAGGAGGAGGCGGAGGAGATTGGATTCATACCCCACCCTTCGCTCGGAGTCTCAGAGTGGCTTACAAACTCCTTCCCCTTCCCCTCCCTGCAACAAACACCCTGTGAGGTAGGTGGGGCTGAGAGAGCCCTTTCCAGAACTACCCTTGAGAGAACAGCTCTGACAGAACTTTGGCTTGCCCAAGGTCGTCCAGCAGCTGCAAGTGGAGGAGTGGGGAATCAAACCCGGTTCTCCTCGATTAGAGTCCGCGCACTTAACCACTACACCAAACTGGCTGAGAGCTCTCTCTCTCAAGGACTGCCCTTGAGAGAACAGCTCTGACAGAACTTTGGCTTGCCCAAGGTCATCCAGCAGCTGCAAGTGGAGGAGTGGGGAATCAAACCCGGCTCTCCCAGATTAGAGTCCGTGCACTTAACCACTACACCAAACTGGCTCTCACAGACGCCTCAGTGCCCAGCCACTCCTTCTCTTGCGCCCTGATAAATCACTCATCCCATATCTGTTCCTCCCGTCACACCCCACTCTTATCTCCGGCAGTGTCACCGAGCCCAGGTGTTCCTGTGCTCGAAGGGCGGGGCCTCCGCAAGATCCCGTGCCATCGGAACAAAGTTTGGAGCGGAGGGCAACGAACCAGCCACCTTCTTTAGATGCCTGAGCTGTCTTTGGCTGGAAATGTGGGGGGGGGGGAGGTTAGTGACTAGGCAGGCCCACGGTTGGCGGCCTTCATCCCACCTAACGGTTGAGGGAGGGAACCGAAGTTTGAGTCCAGTGGCACCTTTTGAGATCGACAAAGTTTAATTCTGCTTGGCACACAGAAGGTCCTACATTCCCATCCCTGGTGCCATCTCCATTTCAAAGGACTGGGTGATAAGGTGATGTGAAAGACCTTTGCCCGAGACCCCGGAGAGCCAGTGCCCAGTCCTAGGAGACAGTACCAATCTGGATGGACCAAGGGTCTGATTCAGGATAAGGCAGCTTCCTGCGTTCCTCTAACTGTTGGATGCATCAAGCTCCCCAAAACAAGATGGAAGAGTTCCACAAAAAGAAGAAGAGGAGGAGGAGATTGGATTTATAACCCTGCCCTTCACTACCCAAAGGTGTCTCAGAGCGGCTTACAGACTCCTGTCCCTTCCCCTCCCCACAACAGGCACCCTGTGAGGTCGGTGGGGCTGAGAGAGCTCTGACAGGAACTTCTCTTGAGAGAACAGCTGTGAGACAACTTGTGACTGAAGAAGAAGAGATTGGATTGATACCCCGCCCTTCACTACCCGAAGGAGTCTCAGAGCGGCTTACAAACTCCTTTCCCTTCCCCTCCCCACAACAGATAGGCTGTGAGGTAGGTGGGGCTGAGAGAGCCCTTGACAGAAACTGCACTTTTTCAAGGACAGCTCTTATCAGAACTACACCTCGCCCAAGGTCATCCAGCAGCTGCAAGTGGAGGAGTGGAGGAATCAAACCCGGTTCTCCCAGATTAGAGTCTGCGCACTGAACCACGACACCAAACTGGGCAGGAGAGCGGAAGTTGAGAGTATACCGCCATTGTTTATAAATACCTACTAATATTTATCAATATTTATTGATATTATGTTTACTGGCACTTATGTGATTTTATATGTTGTGATTTTATTTACTGAAATATCGGGTTTTAACTATTTTGCTGTTTTACATGTTTGTGTGTGTGTGTATATGTGTGTGTGTGTGTATATATATGTGTGTGTATGTGTGTGTGTATATATGTGTGTGTGTATATGTGTGTGTGTATATGTGTGTGTGTGTATATGTGTGTGTATGTATATGTGTGTGTATGTGTGTGTGTATGTGTGTGTATGTGTGTGTATATGTGTGTGTGTACACATGTGTGTGTATACACATGTGTGTGTATGTGTGAGTGTGTGTTACCTGCCTCGTGTTCCCTCTAAGCTGAGTTAGTGTGAGCTAGCTCACAGTTTTTTGGCCTCCGGCTCACACATTTTTGTCTTGGCTCAGGAAGGAGGGGCTCCAGAGCAAGCTAATTTATGCAGTAGCCAAATCACTCACTCACAACTTTAATGCCCAGTAGGTCGTAAAGTAGAATTTTTGCTCACAAGATTCCACCGCCTCCCCTCCCACATCTCAGACATCCCACCCTCTGCCTCTTCCTCTGACTCAAATGATGATATCCCCCCACCACGTGCCCCCCCCCAGGCCACCTAAACATAAACAGGAACCTTGTGGGAACTTCAAGGCCAACAACATTTTGTCCCAGCAGAAGCTTCCGTGGCTCAGAACCATGTTCACCAGAGGAGGAGGGACTGGATTTATACCCCACCTTCAACTTGGGAGTCTCAGAGCTACTTACAATCTCCTTTCCCTTCCCCCTTCCCACAACAGACACCCTGTGAGGTAGGTGGGGCTGAGAGAGCTCTGAGAGAACTTGTGACTGACCCAAGGTCACCCAACTGGCTGCGTGTGGAGGAAGAGTGGGGAATCAAACCCGGCTCTCCAGATTAGAGTCTCCGGTTCTTAACCCCTACACCAAGCTATACCAGTGAGTGGATCCTCGCCACACAGATGTTTTACGGAGGAGGCAGCAAGCGGGACACGAAACGCAAGTCATACAGGCAGAGAGAAAAACTGAAAAATTCACATCTAATCAAGGAAAGTACACCGACTATTCACTAGTTTCGGTAGCCTAGACACCTACAGTAGGTGGGGAGGCCCCGGGGTTTTATCAAGATAGGGAACACCTGTACGGAGTCACAGATCCCAAGCTGGTATCCAAAGGGGAATCAAACCCAGATGGCATAAATAAGGCAAGGTGAAGTAGCCAGCTCTTGCTTCATTCTGGGTAACCTGCTGACATTCTTAAGCTCCTTCTCTTTCATGACAACGTGAATTGCGCCTAAGGGGTGCAGTTACCTTTCGTCAACCCGCACGGAGGAGGAATGTTACCAAGAAATTATCATAAGGCGCTAAAGAAAAAAAGAAGGAAGTCTCTCGACAACATCTCAGTTTAACGGCCTCTGCACTGGAAACTCCCTTTATCTTGTTCAAAGCATTGCTAGGCTGCTTGTCATCAGACACCAGGGACCCAGAACTAAGACCCCCCCATATTTTTAAAAAAAACATATTATTTTAAAAAAAGCATATTTAAAAAAATACCAAAGGGGGGGGGGAGTTCAAGACATCCAAACTATTAGAACAGCCAGGCAAAAACACCCCTTATCGGTAATTTCCGGGTTCTTGGACAGGAGATAACCAGTGTTCCCTCTAAGCTGAGTTAGTGTGAGCCAGCTCACAGCTTTTTAGCCTCCGGCTCACACATTTGCTCCAGAGCAAACAAAGCTATGCAGTAGCCAAATCGCTCACTCACAACTTTAATGCCAGTCACTCACAAAGTAGAATTCTTGCGCACAAGAGTCCACGGCTTAGCGGTACCATTGGAGATATATAAAAAAAAACCATTTTGAATGGGATTATACCTGCACTCCCCATCTCTTCCCCCCCCCCCCCGCCATATCTGTCCTGGACATAATCCACGCTTCCCCATCCCCTGCCACTACAGTTGCCAACTCCAGTTGTCATCTCCTAAGAACATAAGAGAAGCCAGGGTTGGATCAGACCAATGGCCCATCTAGTCCAACACTCAGTATCACACAGTGTCCAAAAACACCAGGGGACATCAGGAGGTCCAGCAGTGGGACCAGGACACTAGGAGCCCTCCCACTGTTGCCCCCCCCCCCCCAACCCACTTCTTCCTGGGCATGGAACAAGGGGTCCCTGGGGGGGGGGGAGGCATTTGTGAATTTCCCACATTGGGGGGGGGCTGGACTAGATGACCCTGGAGGTCCCTCCCAACTCTATGATTCTAACCCCGGGTTTGGGAAATTCCGGGAGACTTAGTGGGGGAGGGGAGGTTTGAGCCAGGACACAATGCAATGTTCCCTCTAAGCTGCAGAGTCTTGTGAGCAAAAAAA
>NW_015169211.1:264706-265749 GCF_001447785.1 Gekko japonicus
CGCATGCCCACCCCCGACCAGCCCCTCCCCTCCCCTCCTGCCACACCCTCCCCTCCCTCACCTGGCGCCGGGCCTGGCCTTGGCGCGGCCCCTCCGGGCCGGGGTGGGCGGCAGGGGGGCCCGCGGGGGGAGCAGCGCCATCGTCCCTCCTTGTCCTGCCGCCCGGCCGGGGAACCGCTCCGTCCGCCTGGCCTCGCCTCGCCCCCTTCGCGGCGCGACTGACGGAGGGGGAGGGGGGCGGCGGGGCAGGCCGGGAGCGAGCGGGCGGGCCGCACCAACCGCGCGACAGCTGGAGGGGGGGGGTGGAACCGGGAAAGGTCCCGACGGCAAGGGCTGGCTTTATCGCTCCCGCTCCCCGTTCTCTTGACACTTCTTTATTTTTGGCTTCTCTCTGCAGCCGCCGCCGCCGCCTCCTCCACCCAACGGGCGCCTTTCCTGGCCTTTTCTCCTCCTCCTCCTCCTCTCTCCCCCCCCCCTTACGGTCTGTCACAATGGTACGGCCCGCCAGTCCCAGCTGTTCTCTTAGGGCGGAGGGAGGAGGGAGGGAGGAAGGGCTGCAGGGAACGCCCCTTAGCAACCGTGCCTAGGCGACGGCCCCGACGGACGCGGAGCAGCCCGGCCTTCCCTAGCAACCGCCCCTCGCGGGCCGTGGGGAGGGGCGGGAGGGAGCCCCCTCCCCTCCAAAGCAACGCCTGCGCCCAGTTGGGGGGGGGCTCCCCTGAGCATCCCCCCCCCCCATTCCTGGCTTGGGTTATCAGCCTCCCCCTTGAGATGTTTTTTTCTGTGCAATGGGATGCAGGGTGTGGCGAGAGGGTTGGGTTGCCAACTGGCCTGGAGATGGGGAAGTCATGTTATTTAATTAATTGATTGATTAACTTATGCCCTAACCCTCTCCCCAGGGCGTTTATCAGCCTGGTCAGCCTGGTCAGGAGGCCTCTTATTGGCAAAGGGAGAATAAAAGTCACAGACAGTATTTAGGGAACTGGCAGGTACAGGCTCTCCCTCATCTGTGAGAGCAGATCTGTGTATCCCCCCCCCCCCAA
>NW_015169211.1:265782-267126 GCF_001447785.1 Gekko japonicus
TCCCCCCCCACCAAATAGCTCCCGGTCCAAAACAGTCCAGTGGCACCTTTGAGACCAGGTTTTATTCAGGTACAAGCTCTCCCTCCTCTGCGAGGGCAAATCTGCACGTTCCCCGTCCCCCCCAATAGCTAGCAATCCAAAACAGTCCAGTGGAGCCTAAGCGGTGGGTGTTTCCTTCTGACACACTTCCGGTGGTGTCAGGGGGCGTGGCATATGCAAATAAGTTATGCTAATGAGCTCCTCCACCTCTTTTTCTACGAAATGACCCCTGCTGGCAACCTTACCATGTGTGACTACAAACATCTACCTTTCATTTGCAAAGGAAACAAGGCCTGCCCCGCTTAGTGGCGAACTGTTTTTCCTTAGTCTGCATTTGAATTCGTCTACTGCAAAGTCTGGGCAATTTTAATTTAACTTTAGTTTAGTTTAGTTCTGCTGTCATTTCACCCGGCTCAGCTCTTGCAAAGGTGGGCCTTAATTGCCAATCACCTTGCTAGGAAAGGTCAATGAAAGAAATGGCGAGGGCACCACCAGCTTTCAGAACGATTCTCTTGAAATCATATACCTTAATTGGCTTGTCTATCACACGTTCGTGTACACAGGATCCAAGTACAGTCTCCTGGAAACCTAGTTACCACGTTCCAATGCTGTGCAAAGCTCACCATGGTTCTGCAAAGTGGCCCGGTCTCTAGAAGTCACATGGCCTGACCCAGGGGTCATTTCGTAGAAAAAGAGGTGCAAGAGCTCATGAGGATAACTCATTTGCATGTGCCACACCCACTGACGTCACCGGAAGTGTGTCAGAAGGCAACACCCACCGCTCAGGCTCCACTGGACTGTTTTGGATTGCTAGCTATCGGGGGGGGGGGGAACGTGCAGCTCTGCCCTCACAGAGGAGGGAGAGCTTGTGCCTGAATAAAACTTGGTCTTAAAGGTGGCGCTGTCTGGTGTGGGCCGGGGGGGTAGGGGGGTCTCTGCAATTTACCTGGTTGCTTCTTGCTCTGACTGAGGGCTGCTGGGAGCAGGGGGTGGGGCTTGTTGCATGTGCCCACCCCCTGGGCACAGCCCCGTTTTATGTAATGAGTCTTTGACTTGTTGGAAGAGCCTCCACTTGGCATGCAGAAGGTCCCAAGTTCAATCCCCGGCACCTCCAGTGGAAAAGGGACCAGGCAGGAGGTGATCATGTGAAAGACCTCAGAGGACAGATCTGCATGTCCCCCCCCCCAATAGCTAGCCATGCAAAACAGTCCAGTGGCACCTTTAAGACCAAGTTTTATTCAGGTACAAGCTCTCCCTCCTCTGCGAGGACAGATCTGCACGTTCCCCCCCCCCCCAAATAGCTAG
>NW_015169211.1:267217-268901 GCF_001447785.1 Gekko japonicus
CCCCCCCCCCCCCAATAGCTAGCAATCCAAAACAGTCCAGTGGAGCCTGAGCGATGGGTGTTGCCTTCTGTCACGCTTCCGGTGATGTCAGGGGGTGTGCCACATGCAAATAAGTTATGCTAATGAGCCATGCTAATGAGCTCCTGCACCTCTTTTTCTACGAAATGACCCCTGCTTAAGAGTATTTGCAAAAGGCACCCAAGTAGTCTATGAACACATGTAGCTGCTTCATACTGAATCAGACCCTCGGTCCATCAAGGTCAGCATTGTCTACTCAGACTGGCAGCAGCTCTCCATGGGTCTCAGGTCGAGATCTTTCACATCGCCTACTAGCAGTGCTCCCTCTAAGCTGTGGAGTCTTGTGAGCAAAAATTCTGCTTTGTGAGCTACTGGGCATTAGCACCTCTAGGTACCTGTGATAAGCTAGAGTTGCCTCTCAGGAGATTTATTTGCTGCACTCAGCATCACACTTCTATGACGGGGCAACCTTTGCTCTATTAACCGAATATCCCAATGCCAGGGCGCAAGGGAAACGGGGACTGCAGGTCTGTTCCTCCAAACCTGTAAAACACTTACAAGCAGAGGCAGCCCAAGCAAATTCCAGGTTCTTCCCCCAAGTACTGTAAGGCATAAATGCCCGCACATCATTCGGATGAAGAAGACTTATGTCCCACACCTTCCGTCTGAAAATGGATCTCCGGGGCAAGTTATAATTAAAAAAAGACAACGAACACCATAAAAGCACGGCCATTACAGAAGATGAACCCCAGTTAATGGCATCTTCTAATTCCCAATCATAATAAAGAACAGTTACCACATCATTAAAAAAGCACATTATAATCAGCGTCATAGCAGTTAAACAGTCCATTAAGACGCAGTTTAACCAACACTTGGGACTTCCTGACTGTAAGAGTGGTTGAGCAGTGGAACAGTCTGCCTCGGGAGGTAGTGGCTGCTCCTTCGCAGGACGTTTTCAAGCGGAGGCTGGACGACCATCTTTTGGGTATGCTGTAGGGCTCTCTTTCGGCTCTGCTCCTGCAGAGTGCAGGGGTTTGGACTAGATGACCTACACCAGGGCTTTTTTTGTAGAAAAAGCCCAGCAGGAACTCATTAGCATAACAGGCCACACCCAACAGCAGAAACTCATTAGCATATTAGGCCACACACCCTGACAGCGCAGCTCATTAGCGTATTAGGCCACACCCCATGTTACCAGAAGTGTGGTCATCCAGCCACACCCACCTTTTGCTTCTTATTCTGTTTACCTTGTTTGTTGTCAAAACCCAGGGCCTTTTTTTGTAGCAGGAACTCCTTTGCATGTTAGGCCACACACCCCTAATGTAGCCAATCCTAATGAGTTTCTGCTATTGGGTGTGGCCTATTACGCTAATGAGCTCCTGCTGGGTGTGGCCAACTCAGGAGCCAGCCGGAACTCCGTCCCTGTGCGTTCCTGCCCAAAAAGAGCCCTGAGTCCTGCACGATCCCTTCCAACTCTAACATTCCATGATTCTATGACATGTCCAGACCCAAAAAGAATAATCTTTAGGAAACATTGGGATGCAATAAGGGTAATACTAGGCAGATACCCTTGGGAGATCATTCTTAAAAAAAGAAGAAGTGAATATTTGTATGTGCGCATGAGCCTAAAAGCCTTGGTTGACTTCTGGAGACCCCTAGTGGAGTT
>NW_015169211.1:269223-271804 GCF_001447785.1 Gekko japonicus
GCTTGTTGCATGTGCCCGCCCCCTGGGCTCTTTACTGCCGGAGCTCCGCTCCTGTGCGCTCCCGCAGGAAATGACCCCTGGCAATAGGGTTGGGAAATTCCTAGATATTTAGGGGTGGAGCCTGGGGAGGGCGGGATTTGGGGGCAAGAGGGACTTCAGTGGGGTAGAGTGCCATAGAGCTCACCCTCCAAAGCAGCCATTTTCTCCAGGAGAACTGATCTTTGTAGCCTGGAGAACAGTTGTAATTCCGGGAGATTTCCAGGGCCTGTCTGGAGGTTGGAAACCCTAGATGGGCTCCCTAAGGCAGTGAGGGGGCCGTCCTTGGACGTTTTTTTACAAACCACTGACCCATTTTTTGTGCAAAGGATTTGAGCTGCCAGCGTTTTGTGATGCATTTCTAACAATGCCTTTTACTGAATCATTAGAACGAAGTTTGAGTCACGTGCACCTTTGAGACCAACAAAGTTTTATTCGAAGTGTAAGCTTTCGTCTGCAAAACACCCTTCTTCAGACAACTGAATCATTTGTTCATTTTATTTTTTATTTTTTAATTTATATTTTATTTTAGTAAAGCATTGAACAGTTACAGAAGGATCCAATTTGTTGTAATCAAATAGCTTACATAGTGAGGTAAAGGCAAAGGTTCCCTTGCTCGAAAGCCAGTCGAATCCGACTCTAGGGTTGCAGTGCTCATCTCCGTTTCAAAGCCGAAGAGCCAGCGCTGTCCAAAGACGTTTCCGTGGTCATGTGGCCGGCATGACTAAACACCAAGGCGCACGGAACGCTGTTACCTTCCCACCGAAGTGGTACCTATTTATCTACTTGCAATTTCTTGCTTTCGAACTGCTAGGTTGGCAGGAGCTGGAACTAGAGACGGGAGCTCACTCCGTCATGCGGAACCCGGGTCTCGAACTGCTGAACTACTGACCTTCCACAGCCTGCAGTTCAGCATCTTAACCACTTGAGCCACTGCAGCTCCAGCTTACATAGTATATATAAGTATTTCTGTATAATACATAAGCATAGTATTATAACTAAGGCCCCGGTCACACTGAGAATTTGCCGCACGAAATGCACAAATGTCGGGCGGATTTTCGGGGGGTGATCACACCGCAACATCTGGGAAGTGTAGCGCACCCGTGGCCAACCCGTGGCGTCCCGCCGAAGATGCGGAGTTAAAAAGTACCAAGGAAAGTGCACTAGTATTCGGAAAACGCGCTGCACAGGCGGGCGGCTGATCATGGGGGCGCTAGTATCCCATGGGATCCCGCCCATCTGCATCCCGTCGCAAACCGGATGTTTTTCGTAAGCACATGCGCACAAGCACGAAACTGGGAGCAGTGCTGCTCCACGGAACTGCGCATGCGCACAAACGCTCCAGCTTTGCCACCCTCCCGCATCACCGTGTGATCGCCAGCTAACAGCCGAATCACAGAGACTCGGGAGACCGTGTGATCGGGCAACTGCACTTTATTTTGCTCCGGGGCGAACAGCCACACTTCCCTCCCGCGTTATCTGGCCCGTGTGACCAGTACACTGTTTTGAACTAAGTACACTGTTTTGAAATAAGTATAACACACTATCGGAACATAATGTAATTGAAATATACACAAACCATTCAACTGTATTAATAATACTAATATTGTCTGGAATGCCGGCCATATGACCACGGAAACGTCTTCGGACAGCGCTGGCTCTTCGGCTTTGAAAAGGAGATGAGCACTTCAACCCTAGAGTCGGATTCGACTGGCTTTCGAGCAAGGGAACCTTTACCTTTACCTTACTGATTTTTAAACTTTGTTCCATAAACAAATTACCGTATTTTTTGGACCATAAGACTCACTTTTTCTTCCAAAAAAAGTGGGAGGAAAAGTGGGTGCGTCTTATGGACCGAATGTTCAGAATATTTTTTTCCCTGTTTTCCTCCTTTAAAAACTAGGTGCGTCTTAAGGTCAGGTGCGTCTTATGGTCCGAAAAATACGTAGTTCATTTTAATGACATGAATGACAAGGCGCAAAAAGAGGAAAAAACGGGATCTAAATACTATAATCAAGAGGGTTAGGGTTCATTTTTCCCTGGGTGAACTCCTGTGCCTTTAAAGTCAAACTCTCCAAAGTTAAGGAGGTGAGGCATTCCCCCAACACTCCGTTCCCCCCAAAAGTTTTGGCTGCATAACATCTGGCTGGAAGATCTCCAGGCCCCACCTGGAGATTGGCAACCCTAAACAGGCCCAGTTTAAAAGGAGAGGGGCATTTTAGAAGTATTTGCTTGTGAACAGGCCTCCCTGCACCCCTTTCAGAAAAACCTGGCTTGAAAGAGAAGCAATGATAAAAGAAAGCCGCTCTTGGGTAATTACATGGTACTCCTGCTGCTTCCTGACCCAGTTCTCCTCCGACCCGCCTCTGCCAAATCTGGGTTAAGTACACGCTCTTGCTACTGCATGGTTGACCTTGAGGAGCTTCAGAGAAGACAGGAGTGCCTCAGACCCTTCGAACGCAGCCTTGGCGTCAGACCAGGAAAAAAGGAAGCTTCGACGCTCAAAAGCTGAGCCCCTAAAACTGGAGTTCTCTGAATTCCTGCT
>NW_015169211.1:271894-272259 GCF_001447785.1 Gekko japonicus
GTAATTGTCATTTCCTGGCTTAGATCCAGGTGGGTCGCCGTTTTGGTCTGAAGCAGCAGAACGAAGTTTGTGTCCAGGGGCACCTTTAAGACCAACAGAGTTTAATTCTGTTATGTCCTGAGCCTAAAGCCTTTCGTCCAGCTGTATCTAGAACAGGCTGAGCTTGCTTCTCTAGAACAATAGCTCGCCAGGATCCAGGAACTAACCAATAGGTAAGCAGTGGTACCGGTCACACCAGCAACATAATCCGGGGGCGAAGCGCGGCTTTTTGCTCCGGAGCAAACTGAACTGCAGTATCGCGATCAGACATTTCCCTCGAGGCTCCGAGCACATGCCCTTAGCCGCGATCACACATTGATGGTGAA
>NW_015169211.1:272708-283442 GCF_001447785.1 Gekko japonicus
GAGCGGTTCCTGTCAGAGCTCTCTCAGCCCCACCTGCCTCACAGGGTGTCTGTTGTGGGGAGGGGAAGGGAAAGGAGTTTGTCAGCCGCTCTGAGACTCCCTTGGGTAGTGAAGGGCAGGGTATATATACAATCTCCTCCTCCTCTTCTTCTTCAAAATCTCCAGGCATTTCCTCACCCAAATCTTGGAACAATCATTAGAACCTTGATTACATTTTCGTTTCCCCTCTTCGAGGTCTGCGTTTTACTCCGTATTCAGCGTTTTATCAGGCAATGACAAATTCAGCCAGAGGTGAAGGAAAACAGCTTTTTGGGGGGCAGGGGGGGAAAATCCTGTGACAGGTAGAAAAACTATTACAGACTTTCTTAGACACGCCGCTGATATCTGGTTGGCTGGGATTAAACAAATCCCGCAGGGGAGTAGCACTGGGTTCGATTTCTGTTCCTGCATCTTCCCCCTGACACGGAAACACGCTCCACGATCACCGGCAGGCCGCATTTTAATAAAACATTTTAGGGCTTTAAAACTGAGCCATGTATCTTCCGGCCCACAGAGGCTGTTTCCATGTTCGTGCCGGAGCTGCAGGGAGGGGCTGGGTGAGGCGTGGAGGAACCATCTTCTCTCCCATCAATCCTGGGCCAGTTTGCGAGGCAACGGGTAGCTCTCAACATTGAATAACCAGGCAATTAGCGGAAACAATCCGCCCCGGGAACCTATTTGTAGGGCTGTTGGGACGGCTGTAATTCTACATAACTGCAGAAACCGCACAGTTATGGTGCCCACGGACAGCAAAACAGACGCTTTGGGGTTTAACTGTAAGCTACTTATTTACCACTTTGCTCCAAACGATACCAGCAGGAAATAGGGTAAAATTTAGAGAGACAGTTAAGAAGAAGAAGAAGATATTGGATTTATACCCCGCCCTTCACTACCCAAAGGAGTCTCAGAGCGGCTTACAATCTCCTTTCCCTTCCCCTCCCCACAACAGACGCCCCGTGAGGTAGAAGAACAGATTGGATTTATACCCTGCCCTTCACTACCCAAAGGAGTCTCAGAGTGGCTTACAAACTCCTTTCCCTTCCCCTCCCCACAACAGACACCCTCGGAGGTAGGTGGGGCTGAGAGAGCTCTGACAGAAACTGCTCTCTTTCATGAACAGCTCTTATCAGAACTACGGCTTGCCCAAGGTCATCCAGCAGCTGCGAGTGGAGGAGTGGGGAATCAAACCCGGTTCTCCCAGATTAGAGTCCGCGCACTTAACCACGACACCAAACTGGCTCTCCAGTTAAGACAATGCGCCAGTCCTGAGCTTGGTGCGGAGAGAGCGGGAAAAGTAGGGTTGTCATGTCATCTCTGGGTTGAGAAAGTTCTGGAGATTTGGGGGATGGAGCTTGGGGCGGGTGACATTTGGGGCAGGGAGGGAGCTCAGTGGGGTATAATACCGTAGAGTCCCCCCTCCAAAGCAGCCACTTGCTCCAGGGGGATAGCAGGGTGTAGCGGTTAAGAGTGGTGAACCGGGTTCAGTTCTGCACTCCTCCACATGAAGCCAGCTGGTGAACTTGGGTCAGTCACAGCTCTCAGAACCAGTTTGGTGTAGTGGTTAAGAGCGGCAGACTCTAATCTGGAGAACCGGGTTTGATTCCTCACTCCTCCACATAAACCAGCTGGGTGACCTTGGGTCAGTCACAGTTCTCTCAGAGCTGTTCTCTCAAGAGCAGTCCTCGAAAGGGCTCTCTCAGTCCCACCTCCCTCACAGGGTGTCTGTTGTGGAGAGAGGAAGGGAAAGGAGATCGTAAGCCACTCCGAGTGAAGGGTGGGGTATAAATCCAATCTCCTCCTCCTTCTCCTCCTTCAGAATCAGTGGAAGGTAAACTGGTTAATACTTACCTAGTCTAAAAAATTCTTCCATCTGCTGTCCTGAATTAACAGCACCCACACAGCTGCACGCAAATAGAAATGCAGAAGGTGCTTTTACATTTCATTAATTCATTTTATTTATTTCTAACCTTATCTTGCTGAGATTCAGTGCAGATTACAAAATATAAAGTAACACAGTCAGAGAGCTTGCTTGCCAGCCTCCAGGTGGGGCCTGGAGATCTACCAGAATTATAACTCATTTCCAGATGACAGAGAAAATGACGACTTGGGAGGGTGGACTCTATATAATTGTATCCTACTGGGTCCCTGTCCTCCCCAGGCCCCACCCCCAAATTTCCATGAATTCCCCTACTTGGAGCTGGTCGGAGGGACCTGGCAACCGCATCCAATGAACAATGCAATAGGACTAGGATTACAAAAGGAGAAAACAAAGGCAAACAACAGAACATGAAGGTCGATTCAGATAGGTAGCCTTGGCGGTCTGAAGCAGCGGAGCAACATTTGAGTCCACTGGCATCTTTAAGACCAACAAAGCTTTAGTCACCATATGAGCTTTTGTGTGCATGCACATTCCTCAGATACAATGAAATGGAATATACCAGTCCCTACACATAAGCAGGGGAGCTGCGGTGGCTCAAGTGGTTAAGACGCTGAACTGCAGGCTGAGGAAGGTCGGTATTGTTTTACCCGTCTCTAGGATATGTGTAACAATCAATTCTGAATGAAATATGTTAAGTTTGATATTTAGACTATTTCTTTTAACCTACTTTATGTTCTATTTATGTGTACACCCTACTAAACGTTTGGTGTAGTGGTTAAGTGTGCGGACTCTAATCTGGGTGAACCAGGTTTGATTCCCCACTCCTCCACTTGTACCTGCTGATGTGACCTTGGGTCAGTCACAAGCTCTGGCACAGCTGTCTTTGAAAAAGAGCAGTTTCTGTCAGAGCTCTCTCAGCCCCACCCACCTCACAGGGTGTCTGTTGTGGGGAGGGGAAGGGGGAGGAGTTTGTAAGCCGCTCTGAGACTCCAAGTGAAGGGCGGGGTATAAACCCAATCTTCTTCTTGTATATTTTTTAATATTAATTTACCTGTTGCTTAGGAGCTGCAGTGGCTCAAGTGGTTAAGATGCTGACCTGCAGGCCGTGGAAGGTCAGTAGTTCAGCAGTTCGAGACCCGAGTTGCCGCATGACGGAGTGAGCTCCCGTCTCTAGTCCCAGCTCCTGCCAACCTAGCATTTCGAAAGCAAGACATTGCAAGTAGATAAATAGGTACCACTTCGGTGGGAAGGTAACAGCGTTCCGTGCGCCTTGGTGTTTAGTCAGGCCGGCCACATGACCACGGAAACGTCTTCGGACAGCGCTGGCTCTTCAGCTTGGAAACAGATGAGCACCGCAACCCTAGAGTCGGACTCGACTGGCTTTCAAGCAAGGGAACCTTTACCTTTACCTGTTGCTTGACCCTCTTAGATCGCACGAACTGATCTCTGTCACCTGGAGATCAGTTGTAACAGTGAGAGATCTCTGGCTACCACCTGGAAGTTGGCAAAGCCCTACAAATGGCCAACATGACTGTTGCCTTGCCTCCTCAGAAGCTTTGTGAGATTTAAATTTTATGGGATCGTAACGGCTAAGACCCCAGAGGGAACCCCCCCACCCCCAAATTTCCTCCTTAAAGAACTCCCTGCTTTAAGAAAAAGCAACCATTCATTCTGACAGTTGTTATATTTAAGTACTAACCTCTTTATCACCTCTCTTTCCCCCTCTGTTTTAGGCTGCTAATTTTCGTCTTTGTGATCAGCGACAAGATAATTTCCGCAGCTGTGCCATTCAGCAACTCCCGAAGAACACCCCCCCCCAATCAAATGATAACTAGTTATTTGGAGCCAAGTCTTCCTTGGTTTTCGTATTCTCCACGCATGGTGAGCGTGGAATCCTTCCTATTTAAACGATGCATTCAGCATCCATTGTTCTGCAGGAGACAAAGGTTTTATTTGTATGATTCAAGGCCCCCCCGAAATCTCTATTTTCCCTGTACAAAACAGGATGTCCAAAACAGAAGCGGAGGGTTAGTCAGGAAACTGGATAAGATAAGGCATTAAATATAACTGTATTGTTCACTGAGAGAGACAAAGCGTGCTATGTGAGTATGCACACACATTTCCTGGTCTAGAAGGAGAAATTATATATCGATTGTTACCAGAGGCTTTCCATTTGAGTTATTGCCAAAACCGCTTAACAGAGAAAACCGGTCTTAGAGCAATCAGTCAAGGTGATGAGTGCGGATTTTATGTGGATCTGGGGAATATTTTTTAAAAAGAAACATGAAAGAAAATAAGGTTGGGAAGCAAGGATTCTGTTTTTCATAATAATGAGCACATTAGAAAGAACATAAAAGATCCCATAAGCCTGTGGCCTTAAAACATCACGAGGGGCAGCTTTCGGGGAAAACGAAGATCAGGACTTAGGCGGCTGCTGCTTAGGTTTTTGGACTGCTTTCTGCTAAAAGGCAGAGAATAGATCGTCAGGATTCAGTTCTCAGCATGGCTAGATCTGTGGATACTTAAATCCAGAGACTGGAGCCACGAACAGACAAGATGGATATTTCTATAAACTTGAGGGGAACCCCAGATATGAAGAGAAAAACCCTGAAATGTAAAAACAAATACATTGGGGGAGGGTATTTTGTTGTTGTTCAGTCACACAGTCAAGTCTGATGCTTCGCGATCCCATGGACCAGATCCCGCCAGGCCTTCCTGCCTTCCGCCGTCCTCTGAAGTTGGCTCAACTTCATGTTCATTGCATCGATGACACTGTCTGACCATCTCATCCTTTGCCGTCCCCTTCTTCTTTGACCTTCAATCTTTCCCAGCATCAGGGTCTTCTCCAGTGACTGCTCCCTTCTCATTTGATGGCCAAAGCAGAGGTCATTTCGGGGGGGGGACGCGGGGGAACGCAGTTCCCCCGGCTGAGGTGCAGGGGGGCGGGGCACATGACGAAGCCCCACCCCCAGCTTCCGGCCGCCCCGCCCTTGCACTTCTGCCGGCCTTGCAGGTCCACCGCCGGGCCCCTCATGGGGCTCAGCAGTGGAGGTGCAAGGCCGGCGGTGGCAGCTGGGACTGTTGGGGGCGGGGTGTGTGGCCTTATGACACACTTCCGGTGATGTCAGGGGGTGTGGCCTTATGACACACTTTCGGTGATGTCAGGGGGTGTGGCATATGCGAATGAGTTATGCTAATGAGTTCCCCTAGCTCTTTTTCTACGAAACGACCCCTGGGCCAAAGTATTTGAGCTTCAGCTTCACTCTCTGGCCTTCCAGGGAACAGTCAGGGTTGATTTCTTTTAGGACTGACTGATTTGATCTCCTTGCAGTCCAAGGAACTCCCAAGAGTCTTTTCCAGCACTATAATTCGAAAGCATCTATTCTTCGGCGCTCAGCCTTCCTTAACCCCACAATAATAGAAATAGTTCCTGTATCTTTAAGAAAGGAGATCCCGGTTGAGATTGTTCAGCAATGACACAACAGTATTGCCAGCCTTCAAGCCTTGGTTTCTGTAAGTAAAAGGCAGGACCGGGAGGGCCTTTTCCAGGGCTGTTTTGACCTTTGAGGGAGGACTCACTGGGCCATGCCTGTCAGCAACCACCTGGCAACTGTGCAGCTTACATGACTTACCCAGGTGTGGCTGCTTGCTACTGTTCAAGACCCCCCTCCCACCAAAAAGCAGGTATTGTGTAATGTATGGCTACAATACCAGACTAGGATCTGGGAGACCCATGATGAATGGGACCTCATTTTATGACCTTGGACCAGTCCCTCCCTCTCTCTCTCTCATCCTAATCTAGATCTCTGGGTTGTTGCAAGGACAAAATTGAGGTCAGGAGAATGACGCAGACTGCTTTGGGTCCCCGTTGTAGAGAAAGACAGGGTATACATTAAGAGAATATGTAATAAATAGAACTGAAGATGGGAGGAAGATTAAAGGTAGTCTGGGTAGCGGATGGAAGGAGATAAGGAAGCAGGGAAAGATGTGAATATGGGGGCTGCCAGAAGGAAGAAAAGAGGAAATAGTGTTGGGAATGGGATACAGGGGAAAGTGAAGCGCCCCCTCCCCACAAATCCTTGCAGGTTCCCTGCTGTACAACTGGGACTAGCCTGGCAGCTGGCACTGCACACCTTGACCAGAATTTTCCAAGGGAGAGGCTGACAGGGGGAGGGAAGAATCAAAAGCTGGACATGGGGGTGGGGTGGGGGAAGCAGGTAAAAGTAGGTTGACTGGTGGAAAGGCAAGATGAAAGCAGGAAACAGCGAGAGGCTGGGGGAGCTTTCCAGGAAGTGAAACAGGAAGTAGTGGGGGAGGGGAAATGAGATGTCCCCCGCAAGTCCTCGCAGGTCCCCTGCTTGCAATAATATACTTCTGGAGCATGCCCTGGAAATCCCTTTGCTTAGAAACACTGTCTTCTTTGAGCTTTCTCAGCTTACAAACCTCACTTTTCCTCTGAGCTGCTGTATCCCCAGGGGGTCTCAGCATTCCGGCCTGGTTGCTGCATGAGCATCTCCCGCAGAGCAGGCAGGCTAGATAGGTTAGGGCTGCCAACCTCCAGGCGGGGCCTGGAGATCGCCTCGAATTGCAACTCATCTCTTGATGACAGGGATCAGTTCCCCTGCTGAAGATGGCTGCTTCGGAGGTTGGACTCCATGGCATTTGCTAAGGTTGCCATCTCCAGGTAGAGAAATTCCTGGATATTTGGGGGTGGATCCTAGGGAAGGTAGGGTTTGGGGAGGGACTTCAGTGGGGTATAATGCCACAGAGCCTACCCTCCTAAGTAGCCATTTTCTTCAGCAGAACTGATGTCTGTTGTGTGGAGATCACTTGGAATTCTGGGAGATCGCCTGGAGGTTGGCAACCCTTCCTCTCCTCCCCCAAACCGCACCATTCCAGGCTCTGCCCCCAAATCTCCAGGAGCTGGCAACCCGGGTCCCCACAGGTCCTAGTCCAACACTAAAAGCAGTACCCCACAAAAGCAGAAGCAGAGATTGGACTCATACCCCGCCCTCCACTACCCGGAGGAGTCTCAGAGTGGCTAACAATCCCCTTTCCCTTCCCCTCCACACAACAGAGGCTGTGAGGCTGAGAGAGCTCTTTCGAGGACTGCTCGTGAGAGAACAGCTCTGAAAGAACTTGTGACTGACCCAAGGTCACACCAGCAACTGCAGGTGGAGGAGTGGGGAATCAAACCCAGTTCTTCCAGATTAGAGCCTGCGCTCCTAACCACTACACCAAACTAGCTGTAGAAAAGAAGGTTTTTATACCCGCCTTTTCTCTACCCTAAGGAGTCATAAGGACATAAGAGAAGCCAATGCTGGCTCAGGCCAGTGGCCCATCCAGTCCAACACTCGGTCACACAGTGGCCAAAAATACCAGGTGCCATCAGGAGGTCCAGCAGGGGGGACAGGCAGGGCTCTTTTTGTAGAAAAAGCCCAGAAGAACTCATTAGCATAATAGGCCACACCCAGCAACAGGAACTCATTAGCATATTGGGCCACACCCCTGACAGCACAGCTCATTAGCACATTAGGCTGCACCCCCATGTTACCAGAAGTGTGGTCATCCAGCCACACCCACCTTTTGCTTGTTATTCTGTTTACCTTGTTTGTTGTCAGAACCCAGGGCTTTTTTTGTAGCAGGGACTCCTTTGCATGTTAGGCCACACACCCCTAATGTAGCCAATCCTAATGAGTTTCTGCTGTTGGGTGTGGCCTATTGTGCTAATGAGTTCCTGCTGGGCATGGCCAACTTGGGAGCCAGCTGGAACTCGGTTCCTGTGCGTTCCTGTCCAAAAATAGCCCTGGGGGCAGGACACTAGAAGCCCACTGTTGCCCCCCCCCCCCAAGCACCAAGAAGACAGAGCATCACTTGCCCCAGCCTGAGAGTTCCTATCTATACCTGGTGGCTAATAGCCACTGATGGACTTCTGTTCCATATGCTTATCCAATCCCCTCTTGAAGGCTTGTAGCTGCCACCACCTCCTGTGGCAGTGAATTCCATGTGTTCATCACTCTTTGGGTGAAGAAGGACTTCCTTTTACCTGTTCCTGCTTAGCAATTTCATGGAGTGCCCGCGAGTTCTTGCATTGTGAGAGAGGGAGAAAAGGACTTCTTTCTCAACCTGCTCTATCCCAGGCATAATCTTATAAACCTCGATCATGTCCCCCCTCAGCCGTCGTTTCTCCAAGCTAAAGAGCCCAGAGCATTTTAACACACGTTTATTCATAGCGAAAGTGTTCCAACCCTTTTATCATTCTAGTTGCCCTTTTCTGCACTTTTCCCAATGCTATAATATAATCGCAAGGCAGCTTACAAACTCCATTCCCTTCCTCTCCCCGCAACAGACATCCTGTGAGGTAGGTGGGGCTGAGAGAGCTCTGACAGAAACTGTAGTTGAGAGAACAGCTCGGACAGAACTGTGGCTTGCCCAAGGTCACCCAGCAGGTGCAAGTGGAGGAGTGGGGGACTCAAACGTGGTTCTAACAGATTAGAGTCCGTGCACTTTTTTAAAAAAATAGAAATTTTATTGAATTTTATATTACAACGATATAAACAATTTGACATAACATTAGTGTTGAAAATACATGTAGTTAACAGATCATTACAAGTATAGTTAGCAAAAGTTCAGTAAGGTTCTATGTAACATATAAACCAGAGCATATTTTTATGTTATAAATTGTATGTATTTTGTTAGAAGCAGAATAGGAATAGCTGAATTCTGTATATTATCCACAATAAAGCATCAGTTTGTATTTGTCTTCCGTTATGTTTTCCCAATCAAATTTGTTTAATGATATGTTATCCAAAATAGGATACCAAATACTGAGTGGGTTATAGAATTCACATTCATTTTGATGTACCGTATCATAAATTGGGAATTTTTCAGGCATAAAAATGTCCCAGGTCTTGTGGATCCATTGGTTAATCGTGGGAGGTTTTTTTATTTTTCCAGTTTTGAGCTATAGTTATTTTGGCTATTGTTAGTAGAATATTAATTAATTTTTTTGTATTTGCAGAAGGACGTTCCGTTGGCCATGGGTTGAGAAGCACCAGTTCTGGTGTCAAAGGTAAGTTGTAGTTAGCCAGTTTTTCAATCTGTATGACAGTTTGCTTCCAGAAGTTTTGTGTATGTTTACAAAGCCACCAGTTGTGGAAATAGTCAGCTTTTTCTCCACAAAGTTTCCAGCAGTAGGGAGAGATGGCTGTGTTTATGTGCATTAGCTTGACTGGTGTTAAGTAAGAGTCCGCGCACTGAACCCCTACACCGAACTGGCTGGTAGGTGGGGCTGAGAGAGTTCTGAGAGAACTGGGACTGGCCGAGGGCCACCCAGCTGCTGGCTGCATGCGGAGGAGGCGTGGGAGATCGAACCAGATTGGAGTCCGCCGCTCTTAACTACTGCACCATGCCGGTTCTCACAAAAGCAAGGCCGGGGATGAGGGAAAGGGAAATAGGATTCCCTCCTCCCTCCTCCCAGTGCTTTTTATACTTCAGCGAGGCTCCGCTGGTGGAATTTCCCACTGGCCGGACTCGGGGGCCAGGCCGGGTTTGCAGTTGCGAGAGCCCGTCCGCTCCAGGCAATTCCTCCTCGGAAGGATGTGGGTTGTTCTGTCAGCACAAGGAGGCAGCAAAAGCCCAGGAGAATGACAAAACGCCTGGGCTGCCGACTGTGTGTGTGTGTGTGGGGGGGAGACCCTTTGCTTTTTTCCTAGCCAAAAAGGTACCCAACTCCGAGCCAACCGACTGATGTGAGACTCTGTGGGGTCCAGCTGAGGGGTGAAGGCACGGCTGCCTGGGAGGGGGAGAAGCTAAGGGGACAGAGTGATGAAGAGGAGGAGGAGGAGGAGGAGGTTGGATTTATGCCCCGCCCTTCACTCACACACTTCCACAGTGTCGTTTTCTTTCTTTATTTCCTTTTAATAATCTTTTTATTGGTTTTACTATAGTAAGGTAAAGGTAAAGGTTCCCTTGCTCGAAAGCCAGTCGAGTCCGACTCTAGGGTTGCGGTGCTCATCTCCGTTTCAAAGCCGAAGAGCCAGCGCTGTCCGAAGACGTTTCCGTGGTCATGTGGCCGAGACAGAGACATTCCTGAGGAGGTAGGTATTGAAGCCAGAGAACAACCAGTTTGTATGTTTCTATAACTGAAAGTTTATCTGCTAGCCTGCTGAGCGCATAGGTAGTTACATAAGTATCAGCTTCACCCAGCCGCAGATTAACACCTAGCTAAGCAACTAACACAGGCGCTCTGAATTTCTGACTGGGCCTAACTGTTTAACCAATCAGAATGTGCCAAATCTTACCATACATGTCGCAGAAATGCAATTTGTTACATCTCTCCTTATATATAATTGAGTAAGAACATTCTATATTAACATTCTAAATTTGGCCCCTTTAGTGTATGGACGCTTGAACTGTCATTCAGAAGACGCTGGCTGGGATGACTGGCTGCTTTGTGCAGTCCCGCCCAGCGTTTCAAGGTCTTTTGCATATGGAACCTGATTGGACTTCACTGCATTCCACACCTCAAACTCACCCCCCTCCCGGCAAGGCAGTTGGAATGTCAGTTGCATATGGAACCTTCAAGGTCTTTTGCATATGGAAGCTGATTGGACTTCACTCCATTCCACACCTCATACTCCCCCCCCCACCACAAGGCAGTTGAAATGTCTGGTGGTGTGTAGGTCCCAGGATCATGTTTTAAAAGCTGCCTGGGGGATTATGGACCATTCACACACTTTCAACCTTAACATACCTCATAGGGGGAGAGGAGAATGATGACAGCTGCTTTCCCTAGGCAGAGGCTGGGGGGGGGG
>NW_015169211.1:283869-301500 GCF_001447785.1 Gekko japonicus
CCCCCCCCAATGCTGCCCTCTACAGAATCCACCCCCCCAAACTCCAGGTATTTCCCTCCTTATAGCTGGCAACCCTACTTTCCCCTCAGTGCCTGTTGGTAGGCAACTAAGTTTGGTCCAGTCACCTACTTTGGCCTTTGGGAGAAAACATAGTTGGGGCAATCCTGATAGGGTTGCCAACTCCCGATGGGAAATTCCTGGAGATTTGAGGGATGGAGCCTGAAGAGGGTGAGGTTTGAGGAGGGGTGGGACCTCAGACCGGTACAATGCCATAGACTCCACCTTCCAAACCACTCAGTCCCTCATGGGGAACCATTGTTGCCAATCTCCAGGTGAGGGCTGGAGACCACTCAAAATTACAATTGCTCTGCAGAAGGGAGGGCGGAAGTCAGCTGAAGTCAAAGGGGCAGATAATGGTAGGTTGATGGTTAGCTGCGAAGGAGATGGGGTTGCCAACTCCAGGCTGGCAAATTCCTGGGGATTTGAGGGGTGGAGCCTGGAGAGGGTGGGGTTTGCGGAGGGGTGGGACATCAGACAGGTAGAATGCCATAGACTCCACCCTCCAAACCAGCCATTTCGTCCTGGGCAAAAATTGTTGCCAATTTCCAGGTGAGGGCTACAGATCACTCAAAATTACAACTGCTCTTCAGGGACCAGAGATCAGTTCCTCTGGAGAAAACAGTGGACTCTGCCATTATACCCTGCTGAGGTCACCACAGCAAAATGACACTGTTTGCCCAAAGCCAGAGCACTCCCCCAGAGCCTCTTTCTAGATCTCGTTGTATTTATTTCCACAACGGGCTTTACTGCTAGTCATATTATACAACAAAAAGTTTCACTATAGAGAGATCAACATACATTTCAGCATTTATTTCTAACAACAACTATAAAGGAAAATTTGTCCACCCCAGATATAAAGTTCATCAGGATTTCATTTCTATCGCTTGGTGGTTTTCTACAAATAGAATCAGTTAGTATTTTATCGCGCAACCGTAAAAATCCATCTTAACACCTATATCTTACACATAACATAACACCAAAAACAATCAGTTCTTTAAGCATAGATTCATCTATAGTACCTTTGATCTATCAACAAATCCGGGTTGATTTATTCCCTCTATTTTTCTGGTCCTTTTAAACATTTATTTTCGTCACTCGTGTGTTCCTATTGCTTCAGGGTTCCCCCCCCCCCAATGGGTTTTGCTCTCTCTAGTCCTCCCAGAGGGAGCAAAATCCATGTGGAAAAGGGGAAAAAAAGAGGCTTACAATCTCCTTTCTACTCCCCGCAACAGACACCCTGTGAGGGAGGCGGGGCCGAGAGAGCTCTTTCAAGAACTGCTCTTTCAAGAACAGCTCTGAAAGAACTTGTGACCAACCCAAGGTCACACCAGCAGCTGCATGTGGAGGAGTAGGGGAATCAAACCCGGTTCTCCCAGATTAGAGTCTGTTGCTCCTAACCACTTCACTAAACTGGCTCTCAGGTCCATTCCACACAGGTCAGTTCCACACAGGGTTGCGGGCCCAGTCCAGGCAATTAGCAGGGGATGGGGGGTAGGGTTGTCAGATCCAGGCTGGGGAACTCCTGGAGATTTGGGGGTGGAGCCTGGGGAGGACAGAGACCTCAGTGGGGTACAATGCCACAGAGTCCGCCCTCCAAAGCATCCATTTCCTCCAGGGGAACTGATCTCTGCAGTCTGAAGATGAGCTGTAATTCCGGGGAATCCCCAGGTCCCGCCTGGAGGGTGGCATCCATGCGGGGTGGGGGATACGCAGGTAGAAGTAGAAGGAGAGATTGGATTTATACCCCGCCCTTGACTATCCAAAGGTGTCTCCGAGTGGTTTACAATCTCCTTTCCCTCCCCCTCCCCACAACAGACACCCTGGGAGGTCGGTGGGGCTGAGAGAGCTCTCTCGAGCACTGCCCTTGAGAGAACTGCTCTGAGAGAACTGGTGACTGACCCAAGGTCACACCAGCAGCTGCACATGGAGGAGTGGAGAATCAAACCCGGTTCTCCCAGTCCGCGCTCCTAACCACAGCGCCAAACTTGCTCTAGAGGTTAGTGTCACAGAAGCTCACTGTGGTAGTGTTGGATGGACCAGTCACGAACTAGTAGCCTAAACTACCTCACAGGGTTGTTGTGAGGATAAAATGGAGGAGAGGAGAACTGTGCGAGGAGAACTGGGTAAGTGGCTTTGGGAAGGTGGGGGTATGAACGAAGCCAACAAAAAGCCTGCCGGCCCATCGGGCTGAGCTATTTACACCAGTTGTTTTCATATTATGTTTAGATCCCGCGTCATTTCGTGGTCAGGGTGTCGGGCTAGGAGACCCAGGTTCAAAACAGTATAATGCTACAGAAGCTGGCTGGGTGACCTTGGGCCAGTGACACCCTTTCAGCCACACCTGCCTCGCAGGTCTCAGTTAATTACTCTTAGGAAGAATGCAATTGCCGAGCAGTCTCCAATTCTGACATATTTATTTGTCCCCGTCCCCCGGAATTGAGTCCAAACAAAGGTTGACCATATAAACTTAGCTTGTTATCCCTGTTTAGTTCTCACATCTGCTAAAAGAACTTCGGCCCGGTTACACGGGCCAGATAACGCGGGGGGGGGGGGGGGGGGAGTTGTGGCTGTTCGCCCCGGAGCAAAATAAAGCGCGGTAGCCCAATCACACGGTCCCCCGAGTCTCCATGCTTAGGCTGTTAGCTGGCGATCAGAAATGACCCCTGGTGCTAACTGAAGTCAACACTGCATGCATCTGATGAAGTGCAGCCTCTCCTGGGATAAAACTGCGAGTCTTCAGGATATCACGGGGTTCTTAAATGTTGTTATCAGCCCTGACCTGGATAGTCCAGGCGAGTCCAATCTCGTCAGATCTCGGAAGCTAAGCAGGGCCGACCCTGGCAAGTACTTGGAAGGGTGACCTCCAAGGAAGACCAGGGTGGGGACACAGAGGCGGGCAGTAGCAAGCCACCTCTCTGAAATGTCCCCACTGAGCCCTACGAAGGATTGCCGGCAGTGCTCTCTCTAAGCTGCGGAGTCTTGTGAGCAATAATTCTACTTTGTGAGTCGTGAGCAAGCCATCTGGCTACTGCAAAATTTAGTTTGCTCTGGAGCCCTCCTTCCTGAGCGAAGACAAAAATGTGTGTGCCGGAGGCTGAACAACTGTGAGCTAGAGTACATCATGCGAAATGCTGGCCTGGATGAATCACAAGCAGGAATTAAGATTGTTGGGGGAAAGATCAACAACCTCAGATATGCAGACGATACCACTCTAATGGCAGAAAGTGAAGAGGACCTTAAGAGCCTCTTGCTCATAGTAAAAGAGGAGAGCGCAAAAGTGGGCTTGAAGCTCAACATTAAAAAAAACTAAGATCATGGCATCTGGCCCCATCACTCCTTGGCAAACAGAAGGGGAAGTCGTGGAAGTAGTGACAGACTTCACGTTCAATCCTAAAAGAAATCAACCCTGACTGTTCCCTGGAAGGCCAGATAATGAAACTGAAGCTCAAATACTTTGGCCACCCAATGAGAAGAGAGCACTCACTGGAGAAGACCCTGATGCTGGGAAAGATTGAAGGTCAAAGAAGACGGGGACGGCAAAGGATGAGATGGTTGGACAGTGTCATGGATGCAACGAACATGAAATTGAGCGGGCTTCGGAGGACGGCGGAAGACAGGAAGACCTGGTGTGATCTGGTCCACGGGGTCGCGAAGAGTCAGACTCGACTGTTCGACTGAACAACAACAGCTCACACTGACTCAGCTTAGAGGGAACACTGGTTGCCGGAAGTCAACCATGACTTCCAGGCGACACACACACACACACACACACAAATAGTCAAAATTGTCTTGTTATCAGCATCTTAGAAAACGGCTTGACAGCACAGCACCATCTAGTGTTGGGGCTTGTATACTACATACCAAAGGAAAGGGCATTGAGATAGCGGAGCCTGTCTTGAACTACCAGAGTCTCAGCAAGTTCAGACCCCATTCGCCTATACCTGAGAGCAGTGTTCCCTCTAAGCCGAGCTAGTGTGAGCTAGCCCACATTTTCTTAGCCTCCAGCGCACAGATGTTTGCCTTCGCTCAGGAAGGATGGGGCTCCAGAGCCAACGAATTTATGCAGCGGCCAAAGCGCTCGCTCACAAGTTTCATGCCAGGAGCTCACAAAGGAGAATTTTTGCCCACAAGACTCCACAGCTTAAAGGGAGCATTGCTTGAGAGCTGTGATTTCTTTTTAATCCCAATGTGCATCACCTTACACTTTTCAACACTGAACTTCATATGCCACCTTGTCGCCCACTCACCCAGTTTGTGGAAGTCCCCTTGGAGCGCTTCACAGTCATCCTTGGTTTTCATCCTCCTGAATAATTTTGTCTACCTTCCAAAGGGGCCGTTTTTCTCCAGGGGAACTCATCTCGGTCACCTGGAGGTGAGCTGTATTCCCAGGAGATCTCCAGCCCCCACCTGGAGGTTGGCAACTCTCCTCTCCTCCCTAGACTGCACCCTCCCCAGGTTGGTGTAGTGGTTAGAAGCGTGGACTTTAATCTGGGAGAACCGGGTTTGAGTCCCCACTCTTCCACATGTAGCTGCTGGTGTGACCTTGGGTCAGTCACAAGTTATCTCATAGCTGTTCTGTCAAGAGCAATCCTCGAAAGAGCTCTCTCAGCCCCACCTGCCTCACAGGGTGTCTGTTGTGGGGAGGGGAAGGGGAAGGGAAAGGAGTTTGTAAGCCGCTCTGAGACTCCTTTGGGTAGTGAAGGGCGGGGTATAAATCCAATCTCTTCCTCCTCCTCCTCCTCCTCCTCCTCCTCCCTATCATAGAATCATAGAATGTTAGAGTTGGAAGGGACCTTGCTGGTTATCTAGTCCAACCCCCTGCACTCTGCAGAAGCGTAGCCGAAAGACAGCCCTACAACATACCCGAAAAATGGTTGTCCAGCCTCCGCTTGAAAACGTCCAGCGGAGCATCCACCACCTCCTGAGGCAGACTGTTCCACGGCTCAACAGCTCTAACAGTTAGGAAGTTTCTCCTGATATTTAGCCGGTATCAACTCCCTTGTAATTTCCACCCATTAGATCTAGTCTTGCAATCCGGAGCAGCATTCTTCTTCTTCCTCCTCCTCTTCCTCCTCCTCTTCCTCCTCCTCTTCCTCCTCCTCTTCTTCCTCTTTCTTCTCTGTTATCTCAGGTTATTAATCTCCCGGCAAGAGGTACCCCTGAACAGTACTTTTGGTTTGTTTGCGGTATAGTTCACAAGTGAAAACATTACTTCCGTTTTATCTTTTTATTAAAAGCATAACTGGCGACATTCTTCACATTTACCCATGGAACAGAATGTGAGACGAGCGTCTGATGGCTGTACGTAGAGAATGAAAGGCGTGCAATTACTTGGCTCCGTGCATTATTTCTCTACAAAACGTCAGGAAGTTACTGCAAGGCCCCTCTGCTAAAAAGGAGCTGATCGTCGATGCGCACTCCCCTGTTTACAGGTGTTCAAAATCACCTTCCAGCCAGCCCGCTCCTTGATAGGGCTCATTATTCCTGGCAAACTAATTATTTTAAATCTTCAAACACCAATACATAAGTTATCTATACTTATGAATCTTTTAAAGAAGCAAAAATGCTGCGTTAGCACATTCTTATGACTTTTAATCATTACCGAGAATATGAAAAGTAATGATTACAAGTTTCTTATGCATATCTGCTCGGCTCTGGGGTTGGCAGCTCTGGGTTGTGAAATAACACGAGTGGAGTCTGAGGAGGGCGGGGTTTGGGGAGGGGAGGGACTTCAGTGAGGTATAGTTCCATAGAGTCTATCTGAAAGCCAGTTTGTTGTAGTGCTCAAGTGTGCGGACTCTAATCTGGGAGAACCGGGTTTGATTCCCCATTCCTCCACATGCAGCTACTGGGTGACCTTGGGTCAGTCACAAGTTCTCTCAAGAGCAGTTCTTCAAAGAGCTCTCTCAGCCCCACCAACCTCACAGGGTGTCTGTTGTAGTGAAGGGAAGGGAGAGGAGTTTGTGACCCGCACTGAGACTCTAAGTAAAGGGAAGGGTGTAAATCCAATCTCTTCTTCTGCTTTTACCTCACAGGGTGTCTGTGGTGGGGAGGGGAAGGGAAAGGAGTTTAAAAGCCGCTCTGAGACACCTCTGGGTAGTGAAGGGCAGGGTATAAATCCAATCTCCTCTTCTTCTACCTCACAGGGTGTCTGTGGTGGGGAGGGGAAGGGAAAGGAGTTTAAAAGCCGCTCTGAGACACCTCTGGGTAGTGAAGGGCAGGGTATAAATCCAATCTCCTCTTCTTCTACCTCACAGGGTGTCTGTGGTGGGGAGGGGAAGGGAAAGGAGTTTAAAAGCCGCTCTGAGACACCTCTGGGTAGTGAAGGGCAGGGTATAAATCCAATCTCCTCTTCTTCTACCTCACAGGGTGTCTGTGGTGGGGAGGGGAAGGGAAAGGAGTTTAAAAGCCGCTCTGAGACACCTCTGGGTAGTGAAGGGCAGGGTATAAATCCAATCTCCTCTTCTTCTACCTCACAGGGTGTCTGTGGTGGGGAGGGGAAGGGAAAGGAGTTTAAAAGCCGCTCTGAGACACCTCTGGGTAGTGAAGGGCAGGGTATAAATCCAATCTCCTCTTCTTCTACCTCACAGGGTGTCTGTGGTGGGGAGGGGAAGGGAAAGGAGTTTAAAAGCCGCTCTGAGACACCTCTGGGTAGTGAAGGGCAGGGTATAAATCCAATCTCCTCTTCTTCTACCTCACAGGGTGTCTGTGGTGGGGAGGGGAAGGGAAAGGAGTTTAAAAGCCGCTCTGAGACACCTCTGGGTAGTGAAGGGCAGGGTATAAATCCAATCTCCTCTTCTTCTACCTCACAGGGTGTCTGTGGTGGGGAGGGGAAGGGAAAGGAGTTTAAAAGCCGCTCTGAGACACCTCTGGGTAGTGAAGGGCAGGGTATAAATCCAATCTCCTCTTCTTCTACCTCACAGGGTGTCTGTGGTGGGGAGGGGAAGGGAAAGGAGTTTAAAAGCCGCTCTGAGACACCTCTGGGTAGTGAAGGGCAGGGTATAAATCCAATCTCCTCTTCTTCTACCTCACAGGGTGTCTGTGGTGGGGAGGGGAAGGGAAAGGAGTTTAAAAGCCGCTCTGAGACACCTCTGGGTAGTGAAGGGCAGGGTATAAATCCAATCTCCTCCTCCTCCTCCTCGTCTTCTTCTTCTTCTGTCACGCCTTTGTTCTTTATGCCTCTCCTAGGCGATTCTGGTCTGGTTCTCTGGCCTTCATGTTTAGCCCGTTTTGCTGAGAGACCAATCCGGCCCAGCAAAAGCATCCTCCAGGATCTTTTCGGTCAAAACCAGCAACTGCTCTCCTATATCTCTGGCTGCATACATGACAAATACAGTTGCCAACCTCCAGGTGGGGCCTGGCGATCTCCCAGAATTCCAACTGCCTCCAGTCGACGAAACTCAGTTCCCTTGTAGAAAATGGCTGCTTTGGAGAGTGGACTGTACAGCCTTAGTGGTTAGGTGTAGTGGTTAGGAGAAGTGCGTACTCTAAGCTGAAAGAACAGATTTTGATTCCCCACTCTGCAACATGCAGCTGCTGGGGTGACCTTGGGTCAGTCCCAAGTTCTTTCAGAGCTGTTCTGTCAAGGGCAGTTCTCGAAAGAGCTCTCTCAGCTCCACCCACCCCACAGGGTGTCTGCTGTGGGGAGGGGAAGGGAAAGGAGATTGTAAGCCGCTCGGAGACTCCTTCAGTTAGGGAAGGGTGGGGTATAAATCCAATCTCCTCCTCCTCCTCCTCCTCCTCTTCTTCTTCTGCTGTGGGGAGTGAAAGAGGAAAAGAGAGAAAAGGAAAGAAGAAGGAAAAGAGAAGAAGGAAGGAAGAGAAGGGAAAGAAAAGTAAAGGGGAAGGAAAGGAGGGAAAGAAAGAGGGCAAAGAGATGGGGGGAGGAGGGAGGCTCTCCCACCCCCACTCCCCCAATCAAGCCTCCGCCACCCCCCGCAGATCCCTCACTTACCCCGGGAGGTGGCAGGGAGTGTCTTCTGGCCTCCCCCAGGCTGCAGCGCTCTGGCGCTGGTCCAGGGAGGTGGTAACGGGCCTCCTCTGGCCTCCCTGGGGCAGCAGCGCTCCAGCGCGAGCTCCGGGAAGCCAGCAATGGACCTCCGCAAAGAGAGATGGGGCGGGGCTTGCTGCCACTGCCATTTGTGCTAGCTCCTGGGCTCCCGGAGCGGCGCTCTGGCGCGCTCCGGCCCCAAAAGACCCCTGCTTAATATGACATCATCATACCATCATCATGAAAATGATATTCAGAAAGCATAATTGGTTACAAGAAATTAAGCAACATTTAAATGAAAATCTCCTTATTGGTCAAATACAAAGAAAGGTGTGTCTATACAATAGTGTCATGTATTTACTATCGGCCAAGGCTTGTTCTCACCCAAACAAAGGTGTTTTTTCTCTGATAGGAGTTAAAAATCCTTTTTGATCCAGACACTATGAAGTTATAACCTAAACAATTGGAACCATGAACCTTATACCTTCTTCTGTACCAAAAGAATGCTATTATCCTGTCTGCTAACCTCAGCTGTGAAAATACCCTGACCTAGAAAGAGAGGCCGTCTGTATAAGAGGCCTTCATTACATCCTAATAAAATCTTATTAAGAATAAATCTATAAAAACCAGAGAAATATGAATAATCAAAAAAGGGGGGGGGGAATCTTTATAGTCCCATCTAGACTACATAGCTGACAAGTGTTGCCGGCCTGGAAGCCATTTTTGAAGAAACCGAAGCAGAACATTCCAAGCTTTGTTCCTCAGATGCATGCTGGGTATTTGCCGCCATTCTTTCCTCCCATGCATTCACAGCCCCTTGTCAGAATCATTAAGACGGGTCCAGTGCTGCGGTCCAGAAACCTCCATCTCCTTGGCCGTCTCCCCGGCACTGAGTGACAGAGCAGAAGCCTGGCACTGACAGTCGAGCCGGCCTTTTTAATGAGGCAATCTGTCTTGGGTTTATTGGAGCGCCTGATAATTAACACTGCTGGCAAGGCACCTGTGCGGCTGCAACGCAGCCCGCTCTCTGGTGCAGCAGTCCCAGAACTGTGGGGCTTTGTGAGCTGGACAGGTTTTATGTATCGGGATCCTTCCTTTCCTGGTGGGTGGCGGCGACTTGACAACAGCTGCCAACCTCCAGGTGGCGCCTGGGGATCTCCCGCTATTATATCTGATCTCCAGACGATTGAGATCAATTCCCCTGGAGAAAATGGCCGCTTTGGAGGGCGGACTCTGTGGCATCGTCCCCGGCTGAGGTCCCTCCCCTTTCCAAACTCTGCCCTCCCCAGGTTCCACCCCCCAAATCTCCAGGTATTCCCCAGCCCAGAGCTGGGAACCCTCTTGACCATAATCATTAAAAGCACTCCTTAAAGCCACAGCATATAAAGAGAATATGATTAAAATGTTTTATAGGTGGTACTGGTCACCTGATAGAATAGCTAAATGTTCAGATAAGATATCTAAGAATTGTTGGAAATGCAAATCGAATTTAGGGACCTTTTATCATTTATGGTGGAAATGTGGAAAAATATATAAGTTCTGGAAAGAGATTAAAAATGGATACTAGATATCAATGGCCCATAGGATATAATGGGGCCGAAATTGACATTCGGCTGGCCCTTTTTCAGGCCTGGCGTTCTAGCGCGGAGCGTGAAAAAAAAGGGGAGGGCAGGGGGCGCGCGGCTCTGCAGGCCGTTTTTCAGGCCCAGCCCTCCGGTGTGGAGCCTGAAAAAGGCGGGGAGGGCAGCTCAGCAGTCCCCCCCGCCACGGTGGTTGCAGCAGCAATAACTTTTTAAAGAGCTCCTAAGGACAGCTGGGGGAGCCAGAATGACCTCTCGCGCGAGAGGTGGAATTTGCCCGTACAAGTCCAAGGCCACCACCCCGGGGCTCAGGGAGGCAAGGGAACGTTTCGCCCCACCCCTCTGTGGGCGTCGCAGGTGCCGTGGAGAACAGCGGTGGCAGCCATAACTTTTTAAGGAGCCCCAAAGGAGAGCTGGGGGAGCCAGAATGACCTCTCGCATGTGAGGTGGAATTTGCCCGTACAAGTCCAAGGCCACCACCCCGGGGCTCAGGGAGGCAAGGGAACGTTTCGCCCCACCCCTCTGTGGGCGTCGCAGGTGCAGCTCTTGCCAGTCCCCCCCCCCCCCGCGGGCGTCGCAGCTGCCGTCGAGAATAGTGGCAGTGGCCATAACTCTTTAAAGAGCCCCAAAGGAGAGCTGGGGGAGCCAGAATGACCTCTCGCATTTGATGTCCGAGCGGCAACGCTCGGACATTACATGCAAGAGGTGGAATTTGCCCCCACGAGTCCAAGGTCACCACCTTGGGGCTCAGGGAGGCCACCACCCGCGGGCGTCGTAGCTGCTGCCGAGAACAGTGGTGGCGGCCATAACTTTTTAAAGAGCCCCAAAGGAGAGCTGGGGATGCCAGAATGACTTCTCGCGCGAGAGGTGGAATTTGCCCCTACAAGTCCAAGGCCACCACCCCGGGGCTCAGGGAGGCGGGGGAACGTTTCACCCCCCCACCATGTCCCAACTGATGGCTGGTGGGAGCAGGGGGCGGGGCTTATGTGCCCATCCCCTGGGCTCCTGACTGGCGGAGCGGTGCTCAGGTGTGCTCCGGCAGGAACCGAGGCCTGAAGCTAACAAAATTTGTGGCGGGGTGAGCTTTTGTGAATCACTGCTCACTTCTTCAGATAGATCAAGATGGGCGACTGTGTTAGTCTCTCTGTAGCTTAATATAGGGAGTGAATGCGCCGATTCAAGTAAGCTATTTTAATACATTACAGGAGGCTTTATCGTTATTGCTTCGGTTGTAAGGGGCCCCTGAGAAATGCTGCTCAGCAGTGGGGTGAGGGCATGCAGAAGGTCCCTGGTTCAATCCCGGCATCTTCCATTAAGAGGATCGGGTGGTAGATGATATGAAAAATCTCCACGTGAGACCCTGGAAACCTGTTGCCAGTCAGAATACGCTGATCTTGATAGACCGAGGGCCTACCTTGCTTCCGGCATTCATTACCTAGAAAAGCCGTGTGACTCTGGCAGAGCATCTGCTTGGCACGCAGAAGGCCCCAGGTTCAATCCCCGGCCTCTCCAGTCAGAAGGATCAGATGGCAGGTGATACGAAAGATCTCCACGTGAGACCCTGGAAAGCTGTTGCCAGTCAGAGGAGACTGATCTTGATAGACTGAAGGCCCACCCTGAGATAAGGCAGTCTCTTGTGACAGATCTGGCTTGCCGAGAGCATGAAAAGGCACTTTCTGTCACCGCTCAATGCTCAGGTGTGTCTGCAAAGAGATCCTTGAAACAAAACACAATAGTAATCAAGAACCTAAGAAGATCCTTGCTGGATCAGACCAGTGGTCCATCTAGTCCAGCATCCTGTCTCACACAGGGGCCAGCCAGTTCCTCTGGAGGGCCAGCAACAGAACATAGAGGCTGAGGCCTTCCCCTGAGAAGAACATCAGAGGAGCCCTGCTGGATCAGACCAGGGAGGGTCCATCTAGTCCAGCCTCCTGTCTCACACAGGGGCCAACCAGTTCCTCTGGAGGGCCCACAACAGGGCAGAGAGGCTGAGGCCTTCACTTCATAAGAACATCAGAAGAGCCCTGCTGGATCAGACCAGCCATCTAGTCCAGCATCCTGTCTCACACAGGGGCCAACCAGTTCCTCTGGAGGGCCAACAACAGGGCGGAGAGGCCGAGGACTTTCCCTGATAAGAACATCAGAGGAGCCCTGCTGGATCGGAAAAGTGGTCCATCCAGTCCAGCATCCCGTCTCACACAGGGGCCAGCCAGTTCCTCTGGACAGCCAACAACAGGGCAGAGAGGCCAAGGCCTTCCCAATAAGAACACCAGAAGAACCCTGCTGGATCAGACCAGTGGTGTGTCTAGTCCAGCATCCTGCTTCACACAGTGGCCAATCAGTTCTTCTAGGTGGCCAGCAATAGGGCAGAGAGGTCGAGGCCTTTCCCTGACGTTACCTCCTGGCTCTGGGATTCAAGAGGATTAGTGCCTCTGAATGTGGAGGTTCCCCTCAGTCGCCAGGGCCAGTAAGTAGACCTATCCTCCGTCTATCTGTCTCATCCCCTTTTCAAGCTATTTATTCCTGTGGCCATCACAATATCCTCTGGCAGCAAATTCCATATAGGAATCACTCTCTGTGCCAAGCAGTATTTATGGGGCACCCTCAAAGCGGACAGTGATTTACAAGGTACAAAGCCAAGCACATAAACCTGCCATCACACGCGGACACACAAACACACCATTTTTTTGTGTTCTAAGGTCTGCGGTTCCCAGCCTCCAGGTGGGGCCTGGAGATCCCTCAGAATTACAACCAATCTCCAGGCTTACGGAGATCAGTTCCCCTGGAGGGAAGGGCTGCTTTGGAGGGCGGACTCTACGGCACTGTACCCCATTCGAGCACCCTTCCCTCCGAAAACGTCGCCCTCCCCAGGTTCCACCCTGACATTTACAGGGATTTCCCAACCCAGAGATGGCAACTTTAGGGCCTTTTGGTCTAAATCTGAAGGAAAGACAAGGGCGGGAGAAGAGAGGGAAAAAATGCAAAGTCATAAGAACATAAGAGACGCCAATGTTGGATCAGGCCAAGGGCCCATCCATCCCAACACTCTGTGTCACACAGCGGCCAGAAATACCAGGTGCCATCAGGAGGTCCAGCAGTGGGGCCAGGACACTAGAAGCCCTCCCACTGTTGTCCCCCCCCAAGCACCAGGAATACAGAGCATCACTTGCCCCAGAAATACCAGGTGCCAACAGGAGGTCCAGCAGTGGGGCCAGGACACTAGAACATAAGAGCATAAGAGAAGCCAATCTTGGATCAGGCCAATGGCCCATCCAGTCCAACACTCTGGGTCACACAGTGGCCAAAAACACCAGGTGCCAACAGGAGGTCCAGCAGTGGGGCCAGGACACTAGAACATAAGAACATAAGAGAAGCCAATCTTGGATCAGGCCAATGGCCCATCCAGTCCAACACTCTGAGTCACACAGTGGCCAGAAATACCAGGGGACATCAGAAGGTCCATCAGTGGGGCCAGGACACTAGAAGGCCTCCCACTGTTGCCCCCACCCCCCCAATCACCAAGAATACAGAGCATCCCTTGCCCCAGAGCGAGAGTTCCCATCTACAACCTGTGGCTAAGAGCCACCGATGGACCTCAGCTCCATATGCTTATCCAATTCCCTCTTATAAGAACATAAGAGAAGCCAATGTTGGATCAGGCCAATGGTCCAGCCAGTCCAACATTCTTGTCACACAGTGGCCCAAAATACCAGGTGCCATCAGGAGGTCCAGCAGGGGGGCCAGGACACCAGGAGCCCTCCCACTGTTGCCCCCCCAAGCACCAAGAAGACAGAGCATCCCTTGCCCCAGAGCCCCTATCTATACCTTGTGGCTAAGAGCCACTGATGGACCTCTGCTCCAAATGCTTATCTAATTTCCTCTTGAAGCCGTCCATGCTTCTAGCTGCCACCACCTCCTGTGACAGTGAATTCCATGTGTCAATCACTCTTTGGGAGAAGAAGTACTTCCTTTTATCCGTTCTAACCCGACTGCTCAGCAATTTCATTGAAGCCCTTTCCTTCAACATAGTTTTTGTGGTCTCCCTCGCCCCGGGCTGCTTAGCATCACAGAATGTGAGGTCAACGGGACGAAAGTCCCAAAGCCGCCCACTCCGGCACTGCTCCATTGACGTCAGTGGGTCAACCACAAATAGCTTTTCCTGGATTGATCGAGAACCCCAGCCCGGGGCTCTCTGTTACTATGGCAACTGGAGGTGGAGGGGTGTGTGAGAAGGGGATGAAAGCAGGCCTGTACCTTGGTTTGCACAGGGAATGCAGCAACGCTTCCTCTTCCTGGGCTGCCTCTCCTATTCCCTCCCCTTTCACATCGTCCCCCCCCCTTCGGAGAATGATTTTGGAATCGGGCCGAAGCAGCTCCTACAGGCCACGAGAGATCACAAGCCGTTCCGCAAGCCCAGCAGGGCGACGGCTGATTCGGCTGCGGGTTTGGGTACAGCTCGAGTTGTGCAGGGCTGGCGTGGACGGAGAAAAGCTGAGTCATGGGACGGGGGTGGGTGGGTGTAAGGAACAGCTGAGCTTCGCCCATTCTGCCCTCCGTTCCGGCTTCCTTGCAGGGGGCACACAGTGCCCATCGCAACCTGAAGCGGGTCTGGAGCTGGGAAAAGCCGCTGCCTCGGATTGGCTGAACTGCCCCGATGTCACAGAAGGTTCTCCGGCTGCCAGTGTCTTTGGTGCAGGTGCTGGAAAGAGACTGGGCAGGGTCGGAGAAAAGAGCTTGGGAGAAACCTATGCCTAGGAAAGTGTAATGTATCCAGTCCAGAGACAAACGCAGAGCTTCGCTCCAAGAGACAATGGATTATGCGGATCCTAGCCCGCTCTAATCAGGGGGCTAGGTTCCCGGCTGAGAGCCTATGGGACTCTCGGCCACTGTAAATAACCTATAGGGAAGTGGGGGTGTGTTTTGGGTGGCGGTTTCTCGGGGGACATAAGCCGGCCTGCGAGCCGGCCAAAGTCGTCTTGTTCCTGATCGAATAAAGTACGCTTTGCTAAAATCACTCTCCGTCTGCGTACTTTTCAGAAAGTGGGAATGGAAGCAAAGCTGGGAGAGCCAGTGTGGTGCAGTGGTTAGGACTGTATAATCTGGGAGAACCAGGTTTGATTCCCCCTCTCCTCCACAAGCAGCTGCCGGCATGACCTGGGGTCAGTCACAAGTTCTCTCAGAGCTGTTCTCTCAAGGGCAGTTCTGTCAAGAGCTCTCTCAGCCCCACCGACCTCACTGGGTGTCTGTTGTGGGGAGGGAAAGGGAAAGGAGTTTGTAAACTGCTCAGAGACTCCAAGTGAAGGACGGGGTATAAATCCAATCTCTTCTTCTTCTCTCTTAGGAACAGGACTGAAAAGAACACTTCCAGTCTAACTAATTTGAGTTCAGTAGAACCTTAGAGACTGAAAAGTACTGGGTTTACCGCATGGAGGACTCGGACGATGACGTACTGTAGCACACGTTTATTGTATTTCACACAAACAAAGACTAACTCTAACGGCCAACAGGGCCAACTATACACATACCCACCAGCAACCCCCCCACTCCCATTGGAGGGTTTGAATGTCCCGCCAAGGTGGCTATTGGTTGGGGCTGGGGGATCCAGGATTCGAAGTTTCCATTGTTCTCGGATCCAAGCTCTGGCTTTTCTGCGGACCCCTGATGGCAGTCCACGTACATAACAGAGACCAAGAAGATTTTTGGGTTACATGCTTTTGAGAATCAAAGTATCTGACGAAGGCAGCTTTGACTCTCGAACGGAAGAAGAAGAAGAGGAGGAGGAGGAGGAGGAGGAGGAGATTGGATTTATACTCTGCCCTTCACTGAGTGTCTTAGAGCGGCTTACAAAGTCCTTTCCCTTCCCCTCCTTGTGAGGTAGGTGAGGCTGAGAGAGCTCTTTCGAGGACTGCTCGTGAGAGAACAGCTCTGAGAGAATTTGTGACTGACGTAAGGTCACACCAGCAGCTGCATGTGGAGGAGGAAGAAGAGATTGGATTTATACCCCGACCTTCACTACCTGAAGAAGCCTAAGAGTGGCTTACAAACTCCTTTCCCTTCCCCCACAGACACCCTGTGAGGTAGGTGGGGCTGAGAGAGCTCTTTCAAGAACTACTCTTGAGAGAAGAGCTCTGAGAGAACTTGTGACTGACCCAAGGTCATCCAGCAGCAGCAAGTGGAGGAGTGGTGTTGAGGGAGCCAGCATGGTGTAGTTTATAAGTGTGGTGGCCTCTAACCTGGAGAACCGGGTTTGGTTCTCCACTCCTCCTCCGCATGAAGCCTGCTGGGTGACCATGGGCCAGTCCCAGTTCTTTCAGAGCTCTCTCCGCTCCACCAGCTTCATAAGGTGCCTGTGGTGGGGAGAAGAGGGGAAGGAGATTGTAAACCACTCTGAGACTCCTTAGGGTAGAGAAAAGTGGGGTTTCAAATCCTTCTTCTTCTTCTTCTTCTTCTTCTTCTTCTTCTTCTTCTTCTTCTTCTTCTTCTTCTTCTTCTTCTTCTTCTTCTTCCATCCTCCTCCTCTTCTTTCTCCTCAGTGTAAGACAAAGGGTCCCTCTGGTTGTGTTTCCCAACTAGGGTTGATAAGTCCTTACCTGTTGCAGAGTGGGGGAGTCCAGTCTTGTTCCGGGAGTCCATGTGTTATATACCCGGAAGTGACGCAATCACATCGGGCATATTGGGGGCGGGGCCACAAACCATAGAGTTTTCCCTCAGATGATTGTGGCCCCGCCCCCAACGTGCTTGACGTGATTGCGTCACTTCCGGGTGACGTACTGACGCCGGGCATGTCACATGCTTTGGGGGTAGGGTTGCCAAATGAATCTTCCGCCCGGATGTGACGTACAGACGCCGGGCATGCTGGGGGCGGGGCCACAGCCACTTGAGGGGAAAACTCTATGTCTGTGGCTGTGGCCCCGCCCCCAGCATGCCCGGCGTCTGTAAGTCACATCCAGGCGGCACGTGCGCGGGGGTGGGGTTTCCCCCGGGCCCGATTCCGCGGGGGCAGAAATCGGGCCTCAAAAGCGGGGGGAAATCCGCCCCCCGGGGGGATTTGGGAACCCTATTTGGGGGTGGGGTTCCCCCCGGGGCCCGATCCGCCGCCAGCGGGTAACGGGCCTCTCGGGCAGGGGTTTCCCCGCCCCCCGGGGGGACTTGGCAAGCCTATTCCCAACCCAATTTGAGAAACAACACAGTCCTGTAGAGAGGAATTCACTAGAATCTTTATTAATTAATAAAGGAAGAGTACAGATCTCAAGGCTTTGGAACCCTGAATACCCAACAGACTCTTCAAGTGTTACAAAGGGTGACATAGGATTTTATACTCGAGATGATGCACACAAATAAAACAAGATTATTGGTTCCATCAAACTTCAGCAGTCTGACCTAACAGGTCTCTGATTGGCAGAAAACCATTTAGGCTGGGCTTTCCCAAGTAAAGTTTTTTTCCCTTTTAGCTGAACAATAAGTGTTTCTTTCTCTTAGATTGTAAAACTCTAAAAGTATCTATATAGCTGATATGGTTTACAAGGTGCCGTTGTTCTTCATTTAGCCAGAGACATGCGCAGTTGTAGCTGGTCCGCCAAGGCCATAAGCCTCAGCAAAAATGGCAAGTTAACATTTTGTTCTTTCAGCATTTTACCTTCCCGGCATGCATCCAAACAAGTCACAAATGAAACCAAAGTTAATACCCGAATACATTCATGATGTTAGAATCATAAATGGCACTCAGCATATGCACCATGGAAGTGCTAAGTGCACCCGCCAAGTCAAACCTGTTAGTCAGTGGCAGAGAAAAATACCCTTTTTCAGGGGTTGTTTCGTAGAAAAAGAGCTAGGGGGACTCATTAGCATAACTCATTAGCATATGCCACACACCCTGACATCACCGGAAGTGTGTCATAAGGCCACACACACTGCCCCCAACGGTCCCGGCCGCCGCCGCCGGCCTTGCAGCTCCACTGCCGAGCCCCATGAGGGGCCCGGTGGTGGACCTGCAAGGCCGGC
>NW_015169211.1:301522-354616 GCF_001447785.1 Gekko japonicus
GGGCCTGGCGGTGGACCTGCAAGGCCGGCGGGAGTGCAAGGAAGCCCCGCGAAGGCCTTCCCTGGCCCCAGGCAGGCAGGGGTGGGGAGAGGCAGGGAGGAAGCAACTTACCCTCCCTCTTCTCCTGCCTCCTCCTGGCTGAATGAGGGCCGGAAGCAGGGGGTGGGGCTTCGTCATGTGCCCCGCCCCCGTACCTCCCCCGGGAGAACTGCGATCCCCCGCGTTCCCCCCCGAAATGACCTCTGCCCTTTTTCTATATTTTTAATATGTGCATATGTGTGTGTGTGGACCTGGAAGTCATGGCGACCTCTGGTGACTGACCCCTACTGGGGGCCTGGAGGATATTCAGAGAGGTGGCTGAGTAAAGCCTGCCCCCGCCTCCCGGCTGCTGGTATTCCAAAGAGGTCTCAGTATTCCCTCTAAACTGAGTTAACGTGAGTTAGCTCGCGGTTTTTTAGCCTCTGGCTCACCCATTTTTGTCCTAGCTCATGGCAGGATGGCTCCAGAGCACACTAATTTAGGCAGCAGCCAAATCGCTCGCTCACAACTCTAATGCCCGTAGCTCACAAAGTAGGATTTTTGCTCACAAGACTCCACAGCTTAAGAACATAAGAACATAAGAGACGCCAATGTTGGATCAGGCCAAAGGCCCATCCAGTCCAACACTCTGTGTCACACAGTGGCCAGAAATACCAGGTGCCCTCAGGAGGTCCACCAGTGGGGCCAGGACATTAGAAGCCCTCCCACTGTTGACCTCCCCAAGCACCAAGAAGACAGAGCATCCCTTGCCCCAGAGCCCCTATCTATACCTTGTGGCTAATAGCCACGGATGGACCTCTGCTCCATATGCTTATCTAATTCCCTCTTATAAGAACATAAGAGACGCCAATGTTGGATCAGGCCAATGGCCCATCCAGTCCAACACTCTGTGTCACACAGTGGCCAGAAATACCAGGTGCCCTCAGGAGGTCCACCAGTCGGGCCAGGACACTAGAAGCCCTCCCACAGTTGACCCCCCCCCCAAGCACCAAGAAGACAGAGCATCCCTTGCCCCAGAGCCCCTATCTATATCTTGTGGCTAATAGCCACTGATGGACCTCTGCTCCATATGCTTATCTAACCCTAACCCTACAACCTCCTCAGGGTTCCAGCCACAAACCGAGACAGACCCGTTCCAGAGAGGATGCGTGGCTGCCGGACGCCCTGCTGCTGTTTCTCTCTATTTTGATCTGCTGTCGTATTTCATTAGCAACTTAATGTCTTTTAATCGCCTCTTTCCATTTTTGCATTGCAGTCTTTTTCGTCTCCACGGATCGCCTTGGAGACTGTAAGTGAAAGGGCAGGGCATCAATATTTTCAAGCGCAAATGAGATCTCCCGCAGCCCCGGCACGGGCATCTGACCCCTTGCTGCGAAAATGAGGCCTTCGCTGTCACCTTGAAGTGTGATCAGGCGCATAATCCAACAGATGCACACAGATGGCACAGTTTTTTTCATATCCGACACCGCCTGCAAACAGAGAGAGGGATTATACAGTATTGAGGAAGGAAGCCAGCAAAGTACCTTGTACCTATATAGATATATTTTCCTCGGGGGCTGATTAAAAGGGTCTTTCCCCCGATTGATATTGAAGACTGACCATGGTTTATTTATTGATTTATTATAGGGTTGCCATTTTTTGAAAAACGAAAAAGAGGACGTGTTTCCTGAGTGACTACTTCAAACAAGTGATTGCTATGACAAATCTCATTTTAAAGACTACTATTTAGGTGGTGCTAATTGCTCCAAACTAGGAATATTCGTAACTTTCCAACCTGAAAAGAGGACATTTTCATCAGTTTTTTAAAAAGAGCCCTAAAGAGGACGGACACCTAAAAGGGCACTATGCCTCAGAATCCCAGAGCCAGGAGGCAACATCCAGGGGAGGCCTCGTCCTCCATGCCCTGTTGCTGGCCCTCCAGAGGAACTGGTTGGCCACTGTGTGAGACAGGAGGCTGGACTAGATGGACTACTGGTCTGATCCAGCAGGGCTCTTCTGAGGTTCTTATCAGGGGAAGGCCTCGGCCTCTCTGCCCTGTTGTTGGTCCTCCAGAGGAACTGGTTGGCCCCTGTGTGAGACAGGATGCTGGACTAGATGGACTACTGGTCTGATCCAGCAGGGCTCTTCTGGTGTTCTTATCAGGGGAAGGCCTCGGCCTCTCTGCCCTATTGTTGGCCCTCCAGAGGAACTGGTTGGCCCCTGTGTGAGACAGGATGCTGGACTAGATGGACCAGTGGTCTGATCCAGCAGGGCTCTTCTGATGTTCTTATGAAGAGAAGGCCTCAGCCTCTCTGCCCTGTTGTTGGCCTGCCAGAGGAACTGGTGGGCCACTGTGTGAGACAGGATGGTGGACTAGATGGACCACTGGATTGATCCAGCAGGGCTCTTCTGATGTTCTTATTGTTGGAAATGTATGTGTTTACAAGGTCTGACAATTCAGTCATTATAGGGTTAACTTGTTTGCCTAGTATTGCTATTGTTTAGACTGACCTGGAAGGGATACCTGGCATTGAGCCAATGGGGGATTAGCCTGGAAAAAGTAGCTTCTACTGTGATACAGATTGGTTGTTTGTTTTCAGGTGACTTCCTTTCTAGGGGTCGAGAAGGACAGATTCTCCATTATCTCTGTGTTAGTGTTGACTATAGACAGCTTAGAAAATGTAGCTGTTAGTGTTATGTTTATTTGTAGTTATCCTGTGTACCTTTTACCCTTAGAAATAAAGGTTTTTAAAAGCAAAGAAATCTCTTCTTTCCAATAGAGCAAGATCCATTGATACTCCGAGTATTAAACACTTTAAACTATTTTTTACAACACTAAAGAGGAGTATATGAGAGTTACTAGGTATTGCAGGTCAGCCATCAGAGAAACCAAAGCTTGGTATGAGTTGGGCCTGGCCAGGGGGGCTCGCTACAATAAGAAAAACTTCTACAGATATGTGAGAAGCAAACACAAGGTAAAAGAGGCAATTGGACCGCTTTTGGGAGTAGGAGGAACTCGTTGGCCACTGTGTGACACAGGATGGACCACTGGTCTGATCCAGCAGGGCTCTTCTTATGTTCTATGCCTGGAGAAAAGTTGTAATAGCAGGTGATCTCCAGCCACCACCTGGAGCTTAGCAACCATACGTATAATGCCATAGAGTCCACCTTCCAGAGAGGCCATTTTCTCTGTAGCCTGGAGATCACTTGTAATCCTAGAAAATCCCCAGCTCATCGTCCACCCAGCGATTCGAAAGCTTCGGCGAGTAGATAAAATGGGAACCACTCCTTAGAGAGGTTGGGCACACCAATCTCCCTTGTGGGAGGGTGATAGCTGATGGTCGGGACGTCCTGGTCGAGGTTCGGAAAAGGCGGAAGAACTTCTCGACTACAAAAATCCCTGCAGTGGATGTTTCCGGCCAGGCGGTGGCAGTGTGGCGATTTGACATACGGGTCCTGAAGCCTGGTCAACAAGCAGCCGTTCGGAAAACGACTGAGCCAAGCCAGAAGACGTTTACACCGTGCAGTGACAGCGTGTGCAATTAAATGAATATATGTTGTCTTCCCTATCCCCTATGAACATTCTTGTGCAAAGGACTGCAAGCATTTGTCTCATCATTGGAGACTTGGCCCAGCTGTCTGGCGAGGTTACCGACCTGGCGGCTTCCCCTGGGAAAGTGATACTGCTAAGCAGACAACCCCCTCCGTCTCCTGCACTGAAACACCATCTCATTTAAACGTCAATGGAGCCCCGGGGGACGTTCTGGTTTTGAAAAATCTGTGATTAATTTCAGACTCCGGAAAAGGGTTTCCGGTTTCCAGATTTTTTGCTTTCGAACTGCCCGAGTCTTGATCGCTGCACAAGAAATTGGAACGGCGGCAAGGAAGTTGCTGTTGTTGGCAGAGGGGGTGGGGGAAGACACGCAGGGAGGGAAAACGTGGAGCACTTTGCACCTTTGGCATTTCGGAGTGGCTTTCGTTGTGTTCAGTTAGGTGCCTGTTTGATCAATAGTCAGGCATAGGGGTGGTTCCTGGCTTGGGCGGGGGGGGGGTTTCCTGGGCAGACAGGAGCCCCATGGGTTGCTGGGCCTTACCTGGCTGCAAGTGCAGGGGCTTCAGCCTGGGTTCCTGGATCTATGATCACCATAGAGTTTTTAGCCAAATGCTAGAGAGTCCCCCGTGCAACATGCCTGGCGCGATGATGTCACCTCCGGTTGATGTCATTGTGCCGGGCGCATCGGAGCTCTTTGGGGGTGAATTGGCCCATCCAAAAGCAGGGGGACCCCCAGCCCCATGGGGGGGAATGGCAACCCCACCCCCCATACCCTCCTTTTCACCCCAGCCTACATGTGGCACCTGGGGGTCTCCTGGAATTACAGCTTGTTAAATACTGGGTTCGGCTCAGTGATCGGCTCAGGTTCATTGAGTGATTTCAGCAAAGTACAAGTCAAGCTATAAAGCATGCATACACCACGCCTGTTATGAACTGAGATTGAGGCAGCTCTTAAACAAGTGATTCATGTTTATTCAGCTCGTCAGGGCTTTTTTTGTAGAAAAAGCCCAGCAGGAACTCATTAGCATAATAGGCCACACCCAACAGCAGGAAATCATTTGCTTATTAGGACACACCCCTGACAGCACAGCTCATTAGCATATTAGGCCACACACCCCATGTTCGCAGAAGTGTGGTCATCCAGACACACCTACCTTTCGCTTCTTATTCTGTTTACCTTGTTTGTTGTCAAAACCCAGGGCTTCTTTGTAGCAGGAACTCCTTTGCATGTTAGGCCACACACCCCTAATGTAGCCAATCCTAATGGGTTTCTGCTGCTGGGTGTGGCCTATTATGCTAATGAGTTCCTGCTGGGCGTGGCCAACTTGGGAGCCAGCCGGAACTCTGTTCCTGTGCGTTCCTGCCCAAAAATAGCCCTGCAGCTCGTAACAACACACGACAAACACTGGACCAACCTGCATAGAATGGGGCTTACTTATATACGATTAAACAGGGCAAAACCACATCCAGTAAACACATAACATCCAATAGGAATATGGAGCTTGGAACCAATGAGAGTGCTTGCCGCCGAATACAGAGGCTCCTGTGATTGGCCGTTAGTACAATCCTTGTAATGCTCTATAATATTTCATACTACAGAAGCAGAGGCTGCAGGAGGGAAGGTGGCAGGGCTGTCTGGGAAATTATAGACGTTTATATACCAATGGAGGTAAAATGGGGGAGCTGGAATGACATTGTGGGCGTTTCAGAGACTTGGTGGGATGAGGGAAATCAGTGGGATACAGTCAGGGCTTCCCCCCCTTTGACAGAATTCTTTTAAAAATGTTTAAAAGTTCTTGAGTTTTCAATATATAGACTGAAAACTCCATTTCCCACTTGAGAGTTCCAACAGAGTTCCAGAACCTCTTTGACAGAATTCTTTTAAGAAGAAGAAGAAGAAGAAGAAGGAAAAGAAGAAGAGATTGGATTTATACCCCGGGCTTACTTATATACGATTAAACAGGGCAAAACCACATCCAGTAAACACATAACATCCAATAGGAATATGGAGCTTGGAACCAATGAGAGTGCTTGCCGCCGAATACAGAGGCTCCTGTGATTGGCCGTTAGTACAATCCTTGTAATGCTCTATAATATTTCATACTACAGAAGCAGAGGCTGCAGGAGGGAAGGTGGCAGGGCTGTCTGGGAAATTATAGACGTTTATATACCAATGGAGGTAAAATGGGGGAGCTGGAATGACATTGTGGGCGTTTCAGAGACTTGGTGGGATGAGGGAAATCAGTGGGATACAGTCAGGGCTCCCCCCCCTTTGACAGAATTCTTTTTAAAACGTTTAAAAGTTCTTGAGTTTTCAATATATAGACTGAAAACACCATTTCCCTCTTGAGAGTTCCAAAAGAGTTCCAGAACCTCTTTGACAGAATTCTTTTGAAAACGTTTAAAAGTTCTTGAAGGTAAAGAACTTCTAAAAGGCAAAGGTTCCCTTGCTCGAAAGCCAGTCAAGTCCGACTCTAGGGTTGCGGTGCTCATCTCCGTTTCAAAGCCGAAGAGCCAGCGCTGTCCGAAGACGTGTCCATGGTCATGTGGCCGGCATGACTAAACACCAAGGCGCCCGGAACACTGTTCCCTTCCCACCGAAGTGGTCCCTATTTATCTACTTGCAATTTCTTGCTTTCAAACTGCTAGGTTGGCAGGAGCTGGAACTAGAGACGGGAGCTCACTCCGTCATGTGGCACACTCGGGTCTCGAAATGCTGAACTACTGACCTTCCACAGCCTGTAGTTCAGCGTCTTAACCACTTGAGCCACCGCAGCTCCATCTGAGATCTACCAGTCTTTTATATCTGAGATCTGTGGAGACAACCAAAAAACGGCTACCTCAGGAAGCGACGCCAGACACATGAAGGAAGAAGTCCAAGTGCAGGGGAGAAGAGGGGTAATTAGGAAGAAATACACGGGAAAGAAGCAGCTGCAACTAAAACAGCGCCATTTTAATCTGCAGAGCCAACAGGGTCGCCATCCTCAAGGTGGGGCCTGAAGATCTCACGGAATTAGAACGAGTCTCCAGGCAACAGAGTTCCCCTGGAGGAAACGGCCATTTTGAAGGCTGGACTCTATGGCACTGTACCCTGCTGGGGTCCTCCCCTTCCCCAAACTCTCCACAGGCTTCACCCTCAAAATCTCCAGGTATTTCCCAACCCACTCCTGGCGGGCAGCCCTAACAGCCAGTCAAATTTCCAATGACCAATCAAAAGCCATGCTGGACAAGGGCCACCCCTGGCACAACCCACTTTCTAGAACCAGTTGGTGGGCTCCTGGAAAGGTGAGGCAGATTCAGCTGGGTCACCGTGTTGGTCTGAAGCAGCAGAATAAAGTTCGAGTCCAGTGGCCCCTTTAAGAGTTTAACTCTGGGTATACGCTTTTACGTGAAGAAGTGTGCGTACACATGAAAGCTTATACCCGGCTAGAATAAAACTTCTTTGGTCTTAAAGAGGCCACTGGACTCAAACGTCGTCCTGTGAGAGTCCAGCATCCTGTCTCCCACAGGGGCCAGCCAGTTCCTCTGGAGGGTCAGCAACAGGGCAGAGAGGCCGAGGCCTTCCCCTGAGAAGAACCTCCGAAGAGCCCTGCTGGATCAGACCAGGGAGGGTCCATCTAGTTCAGCCTCCTGTCTCACACAGGAGCCAGCCAGTTCCTCTGGAGGGTCAGCAACAGGGCAGAGAGGCCGAGGCCTTCCCCTGAGAAGAACCTCCGAAGAGCCCTGCTGGATCAGACCAGGGAGGGTCCATCTAGTTCAGCCTCCTGTCTCACACAGGAGCCAGCCAGTTCCTCTGGAGGGCCAACTGTAATGTACGGGGAGCATTACATGAATCGCCTAATTCACTTACAGTGTTAAACTTCGAGCCAGACAGGGCTCCATCGACTCTCGCACCCTATTGGCCATTCTGAACAAGCGGCCAATCGCTGTTAAGCAAGTCCCTAAGCGGGAAGAGTTTCCATTGGTCTTTATCCTGACAATCTTATTGGTTGTTACTTGTAAATAGGGGTGGCTATGTTAGCCCAGGAATGTTTAAAAGGAGCCAAGCTCCCAATGTTAATCTGTTCTGGTTTTGAAGGCGTTTGAGTGTTTGTTCGCTACTTCAAATAAAGCTGAATCACTGAGCTGAAATCATTCTCTGATCCTTTGTTAGCGCGATCTAACACCAACAACAGGGTGGAGAGGCCGAGGCCTTCTCCTGATAAGAACATCAGCAGAGCCCTGCTGGGTCAGATCAGTGAGGGTCCATCTAGTCCAGCCTCCTGTCTCACACAGAGGCCAACCAGTTCCTCTGGAGGGCCAGCAACAGGGCAGAGAGGCCCAGGCCTTCCCCTGATAAGAACATCAGGAGAGCCCTGCTGGATCAGACCAGTGGTCCACCTAGTCCAGCATCCTGTCTCACACTGTGGCCAACCAGTTCCTCTGGACAGCCAACAGCATGGCAGAGAGGCCGAGGCCTTCCCCTGATAAGAACCTCAGAAGAGCCCTGCTGGATCAGACCAGTGAGGCTCCACCCAGTCCAGCCTCCTGTCTCACACAGTGGCCAGCCAGTTCCTCTGGAGGGCCAACAACAGGCCAGAGAGGCCGAGGCCTTCCCCTGATAAAAACCTCAGGAGAGCCCTGATGGATCAGACCAGGGAGGGTCCATCCAGTCCAGCATCCTGTCTCACACAGTGGCCAAGCAGTTCCTCTGGAGGGCCAACAACAGGGCAGAAAGGCCGAGGCCTTCCCCTGATAAGGACACCAGAAGAGCCCTGCTGGAGCAGACCAGTGAGGGTCCATCCCATCCAGCATCCTGTCTCACACAATGGCTAACCAGTTCCTCCGGAGGGCCAGCAACAGGGCAGAGAGGCCGAGGCCTTCCCCTGATAGGAACCTCAGAAGAGCCCTGCTGGAGCAGACCAGTGAGGGTCCATCTAGTCCAGCCTCCTGTCTCACACAGAGGCCAACCAGTTCCCCTGGAGGGCCAGCAACAGGGCAGAGAGGCCGAGGCCTTCCCCTGATAGGAACCTCAGAAGAGCCCTGCTGGAGCAGACCAGTGAGGGTCCATCCCGTCCAGCATCCTGTCTCACACAATGGCTAACCAGTTCCTCCGGAGGGCCAGCAACAGGGCAGAGAGGCCGAGGCCTTCCCTTGATGCTGTCTCTTGGCTCCAGGATCCAGAGGATTAGTGTCTCTGAATGAGGAGGTTCCCCTCAGTCACCATGGCTAGTAGCCGTTGACAGACTTATCCTCCATCAATCTTTCTAATCCCCCTTTCAAGCTGTTTACTGCTGTGACCATCACAACATTCTCTGGCAGCGAATCCCACATTTTAATCAGTCCTGGCAGAGCTCCGATATGAACCTGGGCCTCTCCAGTCCCAGTCCAGCTCTCTAGCTTGCACGTTTCACCACCTTTCCCCCACAAAGCTCCATCTGTGCATGGTACTGTTCCTTCTGCATTGCTTCCAATTGTCCTCTACCTTGAGTCTTACTGAGAAAGGTGGACTATAAATCTCCAGTGTGCTGTGACCTTGGGCATGTGTGTGAGTCTGTGTAAAGGGCTGTCAAGTTGTGACTGACTTATGGTGACCCCACAGGGTTTTCAATTTTTGTTGTTGTTGTTCAGTCGCACAGTCGAGTCCGACTGTTCGTGACCCCATGGACCACATCACGCCAGGCCCTCCCGTCTTCCATTGTCCTCCAAAGTTTGCTCTATTTAATGTTCGTTGCTTAGATAACACTGTCTCACCATCTCATCCTTTGCCGTCCCCTTCTTCTTTGACTTTCAACCTTTCCCAGCATCAGGGTCTTCTTCTCCAGGGAGTGCTCCCTTCTCATCTGGTGGCCAAAATATTTGAGCTTCAGCTTCAGTATCTGGCCTTCTAGGGAACTGAAAAGTACGCCGACGGAGAGTGATTTCAGCAAAGCGTACTTACTTTATTCGATCAGGAACAAGACGACTTTGGCCGGCTCGCAGGCCGGCTTATATCCCCCGAGAAACCGCCACCCAAAACACACCCCTACTTCCCTATAGGTTATTTACAGTGGCCGAGAGTCCGATAGGCTCTCGGCTGGGATCCTAGCCCCCTGATTGGAGTGGGCTAGGATCCGCATAGTCCATTGTCTCTTGGAGCGAAGCTCTGCGTTTGTCTCAGGAATTGTCTGGACATGTCTGGACTGGATACATTACAGGAACAGTAGGGGTTGATTTCTTTTAGGATGGACTGATTTGATCTCCTGGCAGTCCGAGGGACTCTCAAGAGTCTTCAAGGCAAGAGACAAATAGAGGTGGTTTTGTCATTTCCTGTCTCCATGTAGCAACACGGGACGTCCTTGTTGGTCTCCCATACAAGTACCAAACAGGGCTCACCCTGCTTAGCTTCCAAGATCCGATGAGATCAGGCTAGCTGACTAGATGTTTGTATTCTAATTTACTTCAAAAGGGTATTATAAGGAGGTAATGGAGACGGGAGAGGGGAGAATAACGTGTCCTGCCTTGATCTCCTTGCTTGAAAGGATTTATCGGCAGGCAGAGCTGGTTTTTACAGAAGAACACGTTTAAAAAACAGTCCATCTTGCACAGGGGTCGACAACGTGATGCCTGCCGATACCTGTCTTGGAATCCACCAGGTGCTTTTAGAAAGTGGGTGGGGCTGGGCCAGGGGTGGCCAGTGTGGTATAGTGGTTAAGCGCACAGACTCTAATCTGGGAGAACCGGGTTGGATTCCCCGCTCCTCCACTTGCAGCTGCTGGATGACCTTGGGTCAGTCACAAGTTCTCTCAGAGCTGTTCTCTCAAGGACAGTTCTCTCAGAGCTCTCTCAGCCCCACCTACCTCACAGGGTGTCTGTTGTGGGGAGGGGAAGGGACAGGAGTTTGTGAGCCGCTCTGAGACACCTTTGGGTAATGAAGGGGGGGGTATAAATCCAATCTTTTCTTCTTCTTTTTCACAGCAGGGCTTGTGATTGGCCATGGTTGATTTGATTGGCTGTGCAGGTTTTTTAAAAAGTTGTTTTGGCAGCAGCTGCCACCACAGCACGAGGCTCTTCACTACATGACTGAAGGTCATCTGCGGCAGCCATTTTGTGGATGGCTCCGCCTCCAGCAGCAGCCATTTTGTGGCCACGCCCAGTACACATTATTGGAATTCCAAAGGTGCCCGCCGGGTCAAAAAGTAGGGGACCCTCATGATCTAACATGACTCTTTTTATCTATGAGAAGTAAAATCTGAGACCAATAGCATTTTGAAGACTAACAAGATTTCCAGCGAATACACTTTCAAGAGAAGAAAAAGAAGAAGAGATTGGATTTATACCCTGCCCTTCATTACCCAAAGGAGTCTCAGAGCGGCTCACAATCTCCTTTTCCTTCCCACAACAGGCACCTTGTGAAGTAGGTGGGGTTGAGAGAGCTTTTTCGAGGACTGCTCTTGAGAGAACAGCTCCCAGAGAACTTGTCACTGACCCAAGATCACCCAGCTGGCTTCATGTGGAGGAGTGGGGAATCAAACCCGGTTCTCCCAGGTTAGAGTCCACCCTCCTAACCATTACACCAAACTGGCTCTCTTTGTCCCCTAATGAAGTTCCCTTTGTCCCTCACCGAAGGGAGCTTCGAATTTTGAAAGCTGATGCCCTTGAAATCTCATTGGTCTCAAAGTTAGGTAAAGGTTTCCCTTGCTCGAAAGCCAGCCTATTTATCTACTTGCAGTTTCTTGCTTTCGAACTGCTAGGTTGGCAGGAGCTGGAACTAGAGACAGGAGTTCACTCTGTCATGCGGCACACTCGGGTCTTGAACTGCCGAACTACCGACCTTCCGGCCTGCAGTTCAGCGTCTTAACCACTTGAGCCACCGCAGCCCGTAGAGGAAACATTACACCGCTACAGAAAACCCACCTGAAAGCTCCACTCCGGCATGGCTTTTCCCATGGCCAGGGTCATTTCTGTAGTGGGATAATTCCAGCAGCATTCCTCCGGGGGCGTGGGATCCATTCTGCTCAAATTATCCCGTCGTCGTCGCTGGAGGTGTTGCTCAGTCCCCCGGGCTCTGGAAAGGGAGCAGGTGTTGTCGGCAGGAAACAATTATCGAGGAGAGCGGCTGGCAGCGCCAAACCTGGAAAGCAGGAGAGGCACTGAGGGAGGATGCCGGAGCTGGCTCAAGGGCATCTGGCGCGAGAGCCGGGTAGACGACGCTCCTCTTCCCAAAGGAGCGGGCTGACCGGTGCTCACGACAGCTGTTCACAAGGTTGTTTGTGCTATAAGCCGAGAATGCTCACGTCCCAGGCCAAAGGAAATCATACGCTCTGTGCGTGCCGACCTGTCGTGTGGAAACCTGCGAGGCTACATTGGACTGAAATTTTTTAAAATGCCCAAGGAAGGGAGGAAGCGATGGATGGCAAATATGGTGTCCTTTATCTAGTTATTTTTATTGAGCCAGCATGGTGTAGTGGTTAGTGTTACAAGACTTATAAAGAATGCTGTTTATGTTATGCAATCCGGAGACGACGTTGTGTATCTTGTTATAGTGCTTTAGATTGCAATACATAAACAGCATTCTTTATAATTCTTTATAAGTCTTATGACTGTTTGATTGTGGGTCAGACTATCACGACTGTTGGCTTTATACTTGCTTAACTGATTGGGTCGTGTGTGTCCAGATTTCTTTTGTAGTGGTTAGTGTGTCAGAATAGGATCCAGGATGCCTAGGTTCGAATTCCCACATCGCCAAGGAAGCTTGCTGGGTGACCTTGGACCAGTCATAGGCTCTTGGCCTTGCCTACCTCAGGGGGTTGTTGTGAGGATAGGAGGAATGCCAGGTTTGATTCCCTACTCCTCCTTCGGGTAATTTAAATCCAATCTCCTCCTCCTCCTCTTCTTCCTGTAGTGGTTAAATGCACAGACTTTAATCTGGGAGAACCGGGTTTGATTCCCCACTCCTCCACTTGCACCTGCTGGGTGACCTTGGGCAAGCCATAGTTCTGTCAGAGCTCTCCTTGAAAAAGAGCAGTTTCTGTCAGAGCTCTCTCAGCCCCACCGACCTCACAGGGTGTCTGTTGTGGGGAGGGGAAGGGAAAGGAGCTCTGAGACTCTGAGTGAAAGGCGGGGTATAAATCCCATCTCCTCCAGTTTGGTGTAGTGGTTTGGTGTAGTAGTAGTGGTTTGGTGTAGTGGTTAAGTGCGCGGACTCTAATCTGGGAGAACCAGGTTTGATTCCCCACTCCTCCACTTGCATCTGCTGGATGACCTTGGGCAAGCCATAGTCCTGGCACAGCTGTTCTTGAAAAGCAGTTTCTGTCAGAGCTCTCTCAGGCCCACCTACCTCACAGGGTGTCTGTTGTGGGGAGGGGAAGGGAAAGGAGTTTGTAAGCCGCCCTGAGACTCCAAGTGAATGGCCGGGTGTAAATCCAATCTCTTTTTCTTCTTCTTCTTCTTCAGCTAAGTGCAATGGCACAGATTTCACCCTCCAAAGCAGCCAATTTTCTCCAAGGGAACTGATCTCCATCATCTGGAGAACAGGTGTAATTCTTGGAGATCTCCAGGTCCCACCTGGGGGTTGGCAACCATAAATTGCAGCTGATTTACGGCAGCCCCTATAAGGTTTTCAACGCAAGAGATGAATGTTTATTTTATTATTTTATTTTCCCCCCTTATACCCCGCCAAAGCAGGCTCAGGTCGGCTTACACAGATAAAATCCATAATAACACTCAAGGTTTCATAAAACACGTAAAAAGTGTCAATTAAAACAATACTATATTATAAATATTAAAGTGCTAGCTGTGTTCTTTGATATCATAACGATGGCAGTTTCCGTACGAATACATTCCATAGCTGTTTAGATATCCACTTAACTGATCTTCTTCAGTATAATCGGTGCACCTAGGCTGTCAATAACTGGGCAGGAACCAGGCTCTACAGACTGTTATCGTTGTTAATAGTGGTGGAGGCTCCCTAGTTGAAGGCCTGGCGGAAGAGCTCCTTCTCGCAGGCCCTGCAAAACTGTAAAAGGTCCCGCAGGGCCCTGATCTCCTCCGGGAGCTCATTCCACCAGTGTGGAGCCGCCACCGAGAAGGCCCTGGTTGCAACCAGCCTGCCGTCCTTGGGACCCAGGAGGGCCAATCGGTTTTGTGACCTTGACTGTAGTACCCTCTGGGGTATGGTGATTTGCCATTGCCTGCCTCTGCGTGGCAGCCCTGAACGTCCTCGGTGGCCTCCCATCCAAACACCCACCCCGTCCACATAAGACCACCTGGGAGATAATATTCCATTAAACCCGTAGGAAAAGGACAGCGTAGTTTTCTCCTCCTCCTCCTCGCAGTTGGCAACCACACCAGTTCCCCTCCTTTGGGGGTGGGGGGAGGGAGAATGGCTACACCCTTTGAACTTCTGCTTCCTCTGCAGCTGCTGGAAGGTTTCAGGGGCGGGGCATGACGTCTGCAACCCAGCTAGAGATGTAAAATTTCCGGAAATTTTGAAGCTCGGAAAAAAACCCGTTTTTCCCCTGGAAAAAATGGATTTTTTTTGAAAAATTGAAAACTTTTGTTTTCTTTTCCAGAATGAAAGTCATTCTGTTACTTTCGGATCATAAAATATGACTATGGACATTTTTTCTTGGCATGAAATTATCACAGCTAGCATATGGCTTCGAGAGTTGGACTATAAGGAAGGCCGAGCGCCGAAGAATAGATTCTTTTGAACTATGGTGCTGGAGAAGACTCTTGAGAGTCCTTTGGACTGCAAAGAGATCAAATCAGTCCATTCTAAGAGAAATCAACCCTGACTGTTCCCTGGAAGGCCAGATAATGAAACTGAAGCTCAACTACTTTGGCCACCCAATGAGAAGGGAGCACTCCCTGGAGAAGACCCTGATGCTGGGAAAGACTGAAGGTCAAAGAAGACGGGGACGGCAAAGGATGAGATGGTTGGACAGTGTCATAGATGCAACGAATAGGAAATTGAGTCAACTACAGAGGACAGCAGGAAGACAGGAAGGTCTGGCGTGATCTGGTCCATGGGGTCGCAAAGAGTCGGGCAACAAAGCATATTAAAAATATAATGTATCCAAACAATTATTACAAACAGAATACCCACCCACATGCAAAAACAAAACTGAACCCTTTTCCTTTTCTTGTGACAACAGCACCTCTTAAAGGAAGAAACGCATCTTGTTCTTGCATTGGAGAGTACAGTTTGTAACCTAGGACTTGCTCGTCCTCAGTGCACAGAAATTAGATCAGTCTGATACCATACCTATTTTTTAGAAATGATTTGGAAAACATTTGAACACCTGGTCTTAAAATATTTTATATCATCCTGTTAAAATAAAACGTTCCATAATCAATTTCTTTTCTTTTTTCAAGTTTCCCAATTTTTCGGACAAAAACCCAAAAAAAGGCTTGGGGGGGGGGGAAACCTTCACATCTCTAAACCCGGCAGCCTCAGGCCACGCCCCTTCCCCGCCCACTCCGGCGGTCACCCTGGATACAGGCACACCCCCCTCCCTTCCCCGCCCTCTCCCCTCCTCTATGGTCCTCCGTCTGCGGACAGACAGGCAGGCGCGACGGGTCCTTGCGTTCCGCTCTGGCTCCCCCCGCCGGTCTCTATGGACGCCCGCTCGCCCTTCTGATCGGGGTCGTACGTCATCAGCGGCGGACGCGCCCGGGCGGCGCGACGGCCTTTCCCCCCTTCTTTGTGAGGGGGCGGGGAGGAAAAGGGAAGCGGGGCTTGGAGGAGGAGGAGGAGGAGGAATGAGCCTCCGCGGCCACCGTCGCTCCCGGGAGGCCGCGCCAGAGCCCTCGCCGGCCACCGTCCGTTCGCCAGCCGCGGCGGACTGACCGCCGAGCCTCTCCGAAGAGCCGCCCGGGCAGCGTCGAGCGGAGGCGATGGAGCCAGGCGGACGGAGGCGGCCGCGGACGGAGCGGATGCCGACGGGCGCCGCCGCTTTGCCGCTCCTGTTGCTGCTGCTGCTGGGCGCCGCCGCCGCCTTCCTGCCGGCTCCGGCGGCCGCCTCGGCCGAGGCGAAGGAGTGCAGCAAGCCCTGCGCCAACGGGGGGCGCTGCCAGCCCGGCACCGGCCAGTGCGAGTGCCAGCCCGGCTGGGTGGGCGACCAGTGCCAGCACTGCGGGGGGCGCTTCCGGTGAGTCCCTGAGGGCGGGCAGGGTGGGGGGCGTGGAGGCGCCGGGGTTGCCAACCTCCAGGCGGGGGCCGGGCCCTTTCCTGCCGTTGCAGTCGGTCTCCAGGCGACGGAGATTTCGGTCCCCCCTGGAGGAAAGGGCTGCTTTGGAAGGGGGGGGGGGAACCCTATACCTTAGGCCTGCCTTAGCTCTGCCTTAGCTGCCACTGCGTAGCCCCACATCAACACAAGCCATCCTCCAGGCAGCACCTGGAGATGACCAAGATCCAGGTGACCCTGGAGGAAATGGCTGCTTTGGAAGGGGGGGGGGGAGAACCACTCTGTACCTTAGCTCGGCTTTAGATCTCCAGCTATTACAACTTATCTCCAGATGACTGAGATCAGTCCCCCTGGAGGAAATGGCTGCTTTGGAAGGGGACGGACGGACTCTGCTTTAGATCTGCCTTAGCTCGGCCTTAGCTGCCACTGCATAGCCCCAAATCAACACAAGTCATCCTCCAGGCCTCACCTGGAGATGACCAAGATCCAGGTGACCCTGGAGGAAATGGCTGTTTTGGAAGGGGGGGGGACCACTCTATACCTTAGATCTGCTTTAGTTGGCATCGCATGGCCCTAAATCAACACAAGCCATCCTCCAGGCCTTACTTGGAGATCTTCAGCTATTGCAATTGATCTCCAGGTGATGGAGATTTAGTTCCCCCTGGAGGAAATGGCTGCTTTGGAAAGGGACGACGACTCTGCCTTAGATCTGCCTTAGCTCTGCCTTAGCTGCCACTGAATAGCTCCAAATCAACACAAGCCATTCTCCAGGTCTCAGCTGGAGATGACCGAGATCAGTCCCCCTGGAGGAAATGGCTGCTTTGTAACGGGGGAACTCTGTACCTTAGCTCTGCCTTAGCTGCCACTGAATAGCTCCAAATCAACACAAGCCATCCTCCAGGCCTCACCTGGAGATGACCAAGATCCAGGTGACCCTGGAGGAAATGGCTGTTTTGGAAGGGGGGGGGACCACTCTATACCTTAGATCTGCTTTAGTTCCCATCGTATAGCCCTAAATCAACACAAGCCATCCTCCAGGCCTTTCTCGGAGATCTTCAGCTATTACAATTGATCTCCAGGTGACCAAGATCAGTCCCCCTGGAGGAAATGGCTGCTTTGGAAAGGGACGACGACTCTGTCTTAGATCTGCCTTAGCTCTACCTTAGCTGCCACTGCATAGCCCCAAATCAACACAAGTCATCCTCCAGGCCTCACCTGGAGATCTCCAGCTGTGACAACTGATCTCCAGATGACCGAGATCAGTCCCCCTGGAGGAAATGGCTGCTTTGGAACGGGGGAACTCTGTACCTTAGACCTGCCTTAGCTGCCACTGCATAGCCCCAAATCAACACAAGTCATCCTCCAGGCCTCACCTGGAGATGACCAAGATCCAGGTGACCCTGGAGGTATTGGCTGCTTTGGAAGGGGGGGGACCACTCTATGTCTTAGATCTGCTTTAGTTGCCATTGCATAGCCCTAAATCAACATAAGCCATCCTCCAGGCCTTACTCGGAGATCTCGACTCTGCCTTAGATCTGCCTTAGCTGCCACCGCATACCCCCAAATTATAGAATCACAGAATGTTAGAGTCGGAAGGGGCCTTGCAGATCATCTAGTCCAGCCCCCTGCACTTTGCAGGAGCACAGCCGAAAGATAGCCCTACAACATACCCGGAAGATGGTTGTCCAGCCTCCGCTTGGAAACGTCCACCACCTCCCGAGGCAGTCCGTTCCACTGCTCAACCACTCTCACAGTTAGGAAGTCTCTCCTGATATTTAGCCGGTATCGACTCCCTTGTCATTTCCACCCGTTAGACCTAGTCTTGCCATCCGGAGCAAGAGAGAAGAGATTCGCTCCATCTTCTACATGACAGCCCTTCAAATACTTGAAGACTGCAATCATGTCCCCTCTAAATCTAATAAGCCATCCCCCAGGCCTCAGCTATTGCAACTGATCTCCAGATGACCCTGGAGGAAATGGCTGCTTTGGAAGGGGACGGACGGACTCTGCCTTAGACCTGCCTTAGCTCTACCTTAGTTGCCACTTCATAGCCCCAAATCAACACAAGCCAACCTCCACGCAGCACCTTTAGATGACTAAGATCCAGGTGACCTTGGAAGAAATGGCTGCTTTTTTGGGGGGGGGGGCTCTATACCTTAGCTCTGCTTTAGCTCCCACTGTTTACTCCCAAACCCTCTCCCCAAACCCTGCCCTCCCCAGGCTGTACCCCCAAATCTTTAGGAATTTCCCATCCTGGAGTTGGCAACCCTGTTTAAAACAGCCTCTTATGTTGTCATTGTCTCATTCAGTTGCAGTGCTATTACTCTGGCTTTCACTCCCCGCTTGGCAAGGCGTTCAGGTTCTTGGTCTGTCCTGGTCAGCTGTTGTCTCCGATTGGCAACGGCTCTCCAGGGATAGGTTCGTAGGTGGTTGTCTTTAACATTTCCTCCTGCTTGGCCCTTCCGACCAGGTATGCCAGGGACTGAACCTGGGGTCATCTGTAATGCTGACTCTAAGCTGTGGAGTCTTGTGAGCAAAAATTCTACTTTCTGAGCTACGGGCATCAAAGTTGTGAGCGAGCGATTTGGCTGCTGCATAAATTAGTTTGCTCTGAAGCCCTCCTCCCTCAGCGAAGACAAAAATGTGTGAGCCGGAGGGTAAAAAACTGTGAGCTAGCTCACACCAACCCAGCTTAGAGGGAACATTGGTAATCTGCATGCCAAGCAGGTGCTCTGCCATGGCCCCTTTCTGTTCAGTTTTATATGCAAGAACATATAAAGCTGCCTTATACTGAGTCAGTCCATTGAGTCATGTGGCACAGTACTGTCTGTTCAGGGTTTGGGGTTGTCGAGATCTTTTGCATCACCTGTTTTGAGGGGAGGACGCCGGGGATTGAACTTGGGACCTTCCGCATGCAGAGCCAAGAGCTGCACCAGTCATCAAGGCCTCACCCTGCAAACATTAGCAATGAATAAAATGACTTTCTCCCTGTGGAGTGTTTGCATTTAACGCTGCTCATGTTGTGGGCTTTTAAAAGCTCCCCCTCCGGTGCTGTTTTGGAAATCAGCCAGTATCATCATGCCCCTGTATAGATCACTGGTGCGACCTCATTTGGAGTATTGTGTGCAGTTCTGGTCACCACACCTCAAAAAGGATATTATAGCCTTGGGAAAAACGCAGAAAAGGGCAACTAGAATGATCAAAGGGTCGGAACAGTTTTCCTGAGAAGAAAGGTTGAAGCACTTGGGGCTCTTTAGCTTGGAGAAATGACGGCTGAGGGGGGACAGGATTGAGGTTTACAAGATTATGCACGGGATAGAGCAGGTAGAGAAAGAAGTACTTTTCTCCCTTTCTCACAATACAAGAACTCGTGGGCACTCCATGAAATTGCTGAGCAGTCGGGTTAGAATGGATAAAAGGCAGTCCTTCTTCACCCAAAGAGTGATTAACACATGGAATTCACTGCCACAGGAGGGGGTGGCGGCTACAAGCATGGACGACTTCAAAAGGGAATTAGATAAGCATATGGAGAAGAGGTCCATCAGTGGCTATTAGCCACAAGGTATAGATAGGGACTTTCAGTCTGGCGGAAGTGGTGCGCTGTGTTCTTGGTGCTGGGGGGGGGGCAACAGTGGGAGGGCTTCTAGTGTCCTGGCCCCACTGCTGGACCTCCTGATGGCCCCTGCTATTTTTGGCTACTGTGTGACAGAGTGTTGGACTGGATGGGCCATTGGCCTAATCTAACATTGGCTTCTCTTATGTTCTTATGTTCTTAAGCCAGTTTTGATGGAAAAGGAGGGTAGCGCAATATAAGAAGTCTGGTTGAGCTACAGTAATTACCTGAAGCACAACATCTGTATAATGATAGGCTTCATCTAAGAACGGCTCATCACTAGGAGCCTAAACATCAGGTCTGAGTACCACCTGTAAGTTTTTACAACTTGGACTTAATATCTTGAAAATTATATCTGGCGTGGGTGCTGTCGAGGGTGGGGAGAGACGGGAGCAGCGAGGACGGAGTTCCTGTTTATTTCTTTAGTCGGGTCGAAGGTTAATCTCAGTCCCTCCCTGGAAGCGTTAAAGTCCATGTCCACTGCCCCGGTAAATATTTGCTTGGTTTCCAGTCTGCTTTTTGTAGTAATTTTATTAGAAAATGGCGCTTCTGCAGAATCAGAGAACCGGGGAAACCATTGGCTAAAGTCTCAGCTATCTGTATAATGTTATGGCACAGGGAACTGAGCCGTAAATGGGGATTCTTCTCCCCTGCCACGGATTCACCAGGTGGCCGAACAGAAGCTCTGATCGCTTTCCCACCTGGCATTCCATCTGGAATATGGCGCAACAGTATTGACCGATTCTACAGAGTTATTGTAAGAATTGTAAGGGGAATGTATCCGGAGTGGTCTGAAATGCTATATCAGAGCTAAGTTATGAAGGAGGAGGAGATTGAGATTGGATTTATACCCCGCCCTTCACTACTCGAAGGAGTCTCAGAGCGGCTCACAAACTCCTTCCCCTCCCCACAACAGACACCCTGTGAGCAGTGTTCCCTCTAAGCTGAGTCAGTGTGAGCTAGCTCACTGTTTTTTAGCCTCCGGCTCACACATTTTTGTCTTAGCTCAGGGAGGACGGCTCCAGAGCAAACTGATTTCTGCAGCGGCCAAATCACTGGCTCACAACTTTAATGCCAGCAGCTCACAAGGTAGAATTTTTGCTCACAAGACTCCACAGCTTAGAGGGAGCATTGCCTGTGAGCAATGTGTGGGGTCTTGTGAGCAAAAATTCTAGTTTGCGAGCTGCTGGCATTAAAGTTGTGAGTGAGCAATTTGGCTGCTGCATAAATTAGTTTGCTCTGGAGCCATCCTTCCTGAGCTAAGACAACAGTGTGTGAGCCGGAGGCTAAAAAGCTGTGAGCTCGCTCACACTAACTCAGCTGAGAGGGAGCACTGCCTGTGAGGTAGGTGGGGCTGAGAGAGCTCTTTTGAGGACTGCTCGTGAAGAGAACAGCTCTGACCAGAACTATGGCTTGCCCGAGATCATCCGGCAGGTGCAAGTGGAGGAGTGGGGAACCAAACCCGGTTCTCCCAGATTAGAGTCCGTACACTGAACCACTACACCAAACTGGGTAAAAAATTGGTGCTGACGGGGTGTGAGCAGAGAGCGAAAAATCCAGGGACTTCCCAGCTCTCCCCGCTAGCTGCTGTGTGACATTAGTCCTTGTGGCTCGTGGATTTCCAGGTGCCGTGACATGAATAGGGCACAGGAGAGATAACAGTGGCAAAGTGGGATTAGGCTTTCTGTACTCTGGCTGGTTTTGGAAGCCAGGCCTGGCCAAGATGGGTATGAGAAAATTCTACCGCGACCTTGAGCCAGAATCAGGACTGTAGTCCCAGAAGTGCCGTTGGGACTTCCCTGAGCAGTTTGCTGTCAGGTAGCTGCGTGGGGATGGTTTGATAGAGGCGGTGGGTGCAGATTTCCCCATGGAGGGTCAAACGTAGGCTGGTATAAGGAAGGCAAAGGTTCGTTAGCTGCCCTGAGGAAAGAGGGGTACAGAGTCCCCTACCTGCTAGGCTTGAAAAAGTGGGAGCACGAACAGTGTGCGCAAAACAGATAGAATCACAGAATCACAGGGTTGGAGGGTGCCATGCAGGCCATCTAGTCCAACCTCTGCTCAGTGCAGGATCAGCCTAGAGCAGGGGTGTCAAGCATGCGGCCCGGGGGCCGGATCGGGCCCCCAGAGGCACAGGAGGGGGTGGCGGCTACAAGCATGGACGACTTCAAAAGGGAATTAGATAAGCATATGGAGAAGAGGTCCATCAGTGGCTATTAGCCACAAGGTATAGATAGGGACTTTCAGTCTGGCGCAAGTGATGCTCTGTGTTCTTGGTGCTGGGGGGGGGGCAACAGTGGGAGGGCTTCTAGTGTCCTGGCCCCACTGCTGGACCTCCTGATGGCCCCTGGTATTTTTGGCCACTGTGTGACAGAGTGTTGGACTGGATGGGCCATTGGCCTGATCCAACATTGCCTTCTCTTATGTTCTTGTAGGAACTCTTGGTCTGGGGCAAGTGATGCTCTGTCTTCTTGGTGTTTGGGAAGGGGGGCAACAGTGGGAAGGCTTCTAGTGTCCTGGCCCCACTGCTGGACCTCCTGATGGCACCTGGTATTTTGGCCACTGTGTGACAGAGTGTTGGACTGGATGGGCCATTGGCCTAATCTAACATTGGCTTCTCTTATGTTCTTATGTTCTTAAGCCAGTTTTGATGGAAAAGGAGGGTAGCGCAATATAAGAAGTCTGGTTGAGCTACAGTAATTACCTGAAGCACAACATCTGTATAATGATAGGCTTCATCTAAGAACGGCTCATCACTAGGAGCCTAAACATCAGGTCTGAGTACCACCTGTAAGTTTTTACAACTTGGACTTAATATCTTGAAAATTATATCTGGCGTGGGTGCTGTCGAGGGTGGGGAGAGACGGGAGCAGCGAGTACGGAGTTCCTGTTTATTTCTTTAGTCGGGTTGAAGGTTAATCTCAGTCCCTGGAAGCGTTAAAGTCCATGTCCACTGCCCCGGTAAATATTTGCTTGGTTTCCAGTCTGCTTTTTGTAGTAATTTTATTAGAAAATGGCGCTTCTGCAGAATCAGGAAAGAAACCGGGAAACCATTTGCTAAAGTCTCAGCTATCTGTATAATGTTATGGCACAGGGAACTGAGCCGTAAATATTTGCTTGGTTTCCAGTCTGCTTTTTGTAGTAATTTTGTTAGAAAATGGCGCTTCTGCAGAATCAGGAAAGAAACCGGGAAACCATTTGCTAAAGTCTCAGCTATCTGTATAATGTTATGGCACAGGGAACTGAGCCGTAAATGGGGATTCTTCTCCCCTGCCACGGATTCACCAGGTGGCCGAACAGAAGCTCTGATTTATGACACACCTGGCATTCCATCTGGAATATGGCGCAACAGTATTGACCGATTCTACAGAGTTATTGTAAGAATTGTAAGGGGAATGTATCCGGAGTGGTCTGAAATGCTATATCAGAGCTAAGTTATGAAGGAGGAGGAGATTGAGATTGGATTTATACCCCGCCCTTCACTACTCGAAGGAGTCTCAGAGCGGCTCACAAACTCCTTCCCCTCCCCACAACAGACACCCTGTGAGCAGTGTTCCCTCTAAGCTGAGTCAGTGTGAGCTAGCTCACTGTGAGCCGGAGGCTAAAAAGCTGTGAGCTAGCTCATACTAACTCAGCTGAGAGGGAACACTGCCTGTGAGGTAGGTGGGGCCGAGAGAGCTCTTTTGAGGACTGCTCGTGAGAGAACAGCTCTGACCAGAACTACGGGAATCAAACCCGGTTCTCCCAGATTAGAGTCCGCGCACTTAACCACTACACCAAACTGGGTAAAAAATTGGTGCTGACAGGGTGTGAGCAGAGAGCGAAAAATCCAGGGACTTCCCAGCTCTCCCCGCTAGCTGCTGTGTGACATTAGTCCTTGTGGCTCGTGGATTTCCAGGTGCCGTGACATGAATAGGGCACAGGAGAGATAACAGTGGCAAAGTGGGATTAGGCTTTCTGTACTCTGGCTGGTTTTGGAAGCCAGGCCTGGCCAAGATGGGTATGAGAAAATTCTACCGCGACCTTGAGCCAGAATCAGGACTGTAGTCCCAGAAGTGCCTTTGGGACTTCCCTGAGCAGTTTGCTGTCAGGTAGCTGCGTGGGGATGGTTTGATAGAGGCGGTGGGTGCAGATTTCCCCATGGAGGGTCAAACGTAGGCTGGTATAAGGAAGGCAAAGGTTCGTTAGCTGCCCTGAGGAAAGAGGGGTACAGAGTCCCCTACCTGCTAGGCTTGAAAAAGTGGGAGCACGAACAGTGTGCGCAAAACAGATAGAATCACAGAATCACAGGGTTGGAGGGTGCCATGCAGGCCATCTAGTCCAACCTCTGCTCAGTGCAGGATCAGCCTAGAGCAGGGGTGTCAAGCATGCGGCCCGGGGGCCGGATCGGGCCCCCAGAGGGCTTCCATCAGGCCCGCAGTGGAACTGGCCATCTCCTGCTTCCAGTTCTGCTGCTGCTGCATCATAAGAACATAAGAGACGCCAATGTTGGATCAGGCCAAAGGCCCATCCAGTCCAACACTCTGTGTCACACAGTGGCCAGAAATACCAGGGGCCATCAGGAGGTCCACCAGTGGGGCCAGGATATTAGATGCCCTCCCACTGTTGCCCCCCCAAGCACCAAGAAGACAGAGCATCCCTTGCCCCAGAGCCCCTATCTATACCTTGTGGCTAAATAAGAACATATTTCTTATTTATCATGGCTTGCTTTGCCAGGCTCTCTTAATTACTCAGCCATTTCATGTTTTAACCGGGGTCCCAGACTCAGAACTCTGAGCATGAGATTTCTGTGGTGAATGTCCATAAATCCAAAGTAGGTCTGCAGCTTACAGAGCTAATGTTTGAAGCGTGTTTTTATTTTAAGTTAAACAAAAACCCCTCTGTGTTTGTGTCCTTTATATAGTTTATATCTCCGCTACCCGGCATGACATTTTATGACACACACGGCGCGACCCAACAAGGCCTCATTTATGTCAGATCCGGCCCTGTCACAGCTCAGGTGGGGTGTCACCAGACGCTGCCACCACTCTGGATTTAGGTTCCCTTGAGAAGGCCCAGAGCACCCTCCCAAGACCTTCTGACTTCCCTATTGGCCGAATAACAGGCGTGAGGACCAGGCAGAGTGAACAGTGAAAATAGTTTATTGTATAGGAGGTCAAACAAGAAGGTGCAGAATAATAACAGTAAGTGAGTGAAAAGAAAAGAAATCAAATGCCCTAACGCGTCTAAATATATACTGTCCCTAGCTCACTATTCCAAGTGGCACTAGACTACTCACCCTTCCCTCAGGATGAGGGTCTCTTCCCCACAGCAGCCTCAGTCCCTTCTGGCTCTGTCCCCTGGGAAGAACAGCTTTTCCTGCTGCACCAGATCTTTTATTCCAAGCCCTCCTCTTTTCCTATTGGTCAATTTTGGCTCCAGAACCTCTCAGGGGCTTCTGGGAGTTGTAGGCCCAGCCTCACCAACTGCTAGCCAGGGTCCCTGGGCCTAGTAGGCCTCCGGTGGCACAGCCCAGATCATGACAGGCCCTCGTAACAAATGAGTTCGACACCCCTGGGCTCGAGCATCCCTGACAAGTGTCTGTCCAGCCGCTGCTTGAAGACTGCCAGGGAGGGGGAGCTCACCACCTCCCGAGGTAGCCGATTCCACTGTTGCACAACTCTGACTGTCAAAACGTTTGCCCTAAGACCCAGCCGGTATGTTCCTGCCCTTAATTTAAACCCCTTCTTGCGAGTCTTCTCCTCTGTTGCCAACAGGAACGGCTCCCTGCCCTCCTCCGAGTGACAGCCCTTCAAACGCTTGAAGAGACCAATCCTGTTCCTCCTCAGCCTCCCCTTCTCCAGACTGAACGTTCCCAAGTCCCTCGGCCTTCCCTCCTACGGCTTCTTGGTCTCCAGGCCCCCGATCATCCTCGTCGCTCTCCTCTGCACCCGCTCCATTCTGTCCACATCCTTTCGGAAGTGAGGCCTCCAGATGTTTTGGCTTAAGGGTTTCTTTGTTGAAGGCAGATAGGCAGCTACGTGGGATGGCGTCATGTGAAGGAACCAGATGGCTTGGCACTAGTGCGGCGCACCTGTTCCTACAGAGCAGATCTGGGGCTGCGCATTTCACCAATTCGTTAGGTGCGGGCGCCCCACGAACTGGGTTGATAGAAAACCCGTGGGGTGGTCTGTAGGGAGGGAGGGAGCACCGTGCGTTGTCCTGGTTACGGCAGCCCGGTTCATTAAGCCCACACAAATTGCTAATCCATAAACATTTTTAGTAGCCTGACTACCCACAGGCACCCTGTGAGCAATGCTCCCTCTAAGCTGTGGAGTCTTGTGAGCAAAAATTCTACTTTGTGAGCCACTGGCATTAATGTTGTGAGCGAGCCATTTGGCTACCACATAAATTAGTGTGCTCTGGAGCCCTCCTTCCTGAGCCAAGACAAAACTGTGTGAGCCGAAGGCTAAAAAACTGTGAGCTAGCTCACACTAACTCAGCTTAGAGGGAACACTGCCTGTGACTGATTTGTGGCACGCCGATGCCCTGAAAGAGCTCGATCTGCTTTTTTTAATCCCAAAGTTTCTCTGCCCAGTGGCGGTTTTGACTTGCCAGAGGCGAGCAGCCGGATGGCGGTTTCCTGCTGCTTCTGTTTGGTACATAAGAACATAAGAGAAGCCATTGCTGGATCAGGCCAGTGGCCCATCCAGTCCAACAGTGGCCAAAAACACACAGTGGCCAAAAACACCAGGTGCCATCAGTAGGTCCAGCAGTGGGGCCAGGACACTAGGAGCCCTCCCACTGTTACCCCCCCGCCCACAAGAACCAAGAATACAGAGCATCCCTTGCCCCAGACCGAGAGTTCCTATCCACACCTTGTGGCTAAGAGCCACCGATGGACCTCTGCTCCAGATGTTTATCCATAAGAACATAAGAGAAGCCAATGTTGGATCAGGCCAATGGCCCATCTATTCCAACACTCCCATCACACAGTGGCCAAAAACACCAGGTGCCATCAGGAGGTCCAGAGTGGGGCCAGGACACCAGAAGCCCACTGTTGACCCCCCCAAGCCCCAAGAATACAGGGCATCCCTTGCCCCAGCCTGAGAGTTCCTATCTATACCTTGTGGCTAATAGCTACTAATAGACCTCTGCTCCAGATGCTTATCTAATTCCCTCTTGGAGCTTGGAGGGCTGTCCTGCCAGAGCTTGTTTGACAAAGAGGGGCCAGAATTAGTTCCAGGTGGGTAGCTGTAATGGTCTGCGGTGGAAGAGCCAGGTTTGAGTTCAGCGGCACCTTGGAGACAAGCAAGGGTATATTTATTTATTTAGCTGTTGTAGATTTTCCCGGGCTGTATGGCCATGGTCTTGGCACTGTAGGACCTGACATTTCACCAGTAGCTGTGACTGGCATCCTCAGAGGTATAACACAGAAAGATGGAGTACTCTCTGTGTCAGTAGCAGAATGGTAGGCAGATAATTTATATCTACTCAGGAAAGTGGGGTAGGGCTGAGTCTTTATCTTGTAGGAGTTCCCAAGGCTGTGAACACACTAATAGGGGAGCTTTCCTGAGGAGGGTTCTTTTGCATGTGGATGGCTTCCTGTTTCCTGAGGAGGTTCTTTTGCATGTGGGTTCTAATCTTATCTGTAGTGCTATTGCCTTCGACAACATATTTATTTATTTATATGAATTTTTACCCCGCCCTCCCAGCCTAAGCTGGCTCAGGGTGGCTTACATAAAACAGATAATTACATTAAAGGCATAGATCAAAACGATTATGAAACCATAATAAAGTGCCAGTAATCGATGGCTCGAGTGGTTAAGACGCTGAACTGCAGGCTGTGGAAGGTCGGTAGTTCAGCAGTTCGAGACCCCCTGAGTGTGCCGCGTGACGGAGCGAGCTCCCGTCCCTAGTTCCAGCTCCTGCCAACCTAGCAATTCGAAAGCAAGAAATTGCAAGTAGATAAATAGGTACCCCTTCGGTGGGAAGGTAACAGTGTTCCGTGTGCCTTGGTGTTTAGTCATGCTGGCCACATGACCACGGAAACGTCTTCGGACAGCGCTGGCTCTTCAGCTTGGAAACGGAGATGAGCACCACAACCCTAGAGTCGGACTCGACTGGCTTTCGAGCAAGGGAAACCTTTACCTTTACCTTTTAATCGTTGGTAGTTGTTACTGTCTATAAATGGTAGCACCCATCATTCACAGCTCTCAGCTCACACAGTCAGCTCACAATGTTGGTTTTAGTTGTTCCCGCAGAACTCGGTGTTCTTTAGGCTGTCGATGGCAGTTTCTGGAATCCAGGGCCCTCTCCCATTCCACCATCCACCGGTATAAACCTCGATTCAGATTGGGCGGCTGTGTTGGCCTGCAGTTGAAAAGGAAGAGTGAAGTCCAATGCCAGTTTGGTGTAGTGGTTAAGTGTGCGAGCTCTAATCTGGTAGAACCGGGTTTGATTCCCTCCTCCTCCTCCATGTGCACCTGCTGGATGACCTTGGGCAAGCCGTAGTTCTGATCACAGCTGTTGTTGAAAAAAGAGCAGTTTGTGACAGAGCTCTCTCAGCCCCACCGACCTCCCAGGGTGTCTGCTGTGGGGAGGGGAAGGGAAAGGAGTTTGTAAGCCGCTCTGAGACTCCTTCGGGTAGTGGAAGGGCCATGGGGTATAAATCCAATCTCTTCTTCTTCAGTCACAAGTTCTCTCACAGCTGTTCTCTCAAGAGGCGGGGCTGAGAGAGCTCTGACAGAAACGGCTCTTTTCAAAAGAACAGCTCTGACAGGACTATGGCTTGCCCAAGGTCATCCAGCCAGGTGCACGTGGAGGAGTGGGGAATCAAACCCGGTTCTCCCAGATTAGAGTCCGCGCACTGAACCACGACACCGAAGTGGCTCTCTTCTTCTATAGCTGGTACGAGGGAGGCATTGGGGGCAAAACGATGACAGTGTGGTTCCTCTCCGGAATGCCAAGTGTATGATTTAACCGAGGGGCTTCTCCGGCGTGGCAGCGGGTGAGAGTTCCGCCAGTCCATGGTTGGTCTCACCAGAGCCGCAGGGGGATGGTTAGTCTAAGGATATAGTGAAAAGGCTTCCGAAAGCAGTTCCGTGGAAGAATTTGCTTTGCTGTTTAATGCGCCGGATTTAAATTGGAGGAAGGTAAGTAATAATTTTTTAAGAGGCCGGGGAACGTCTCTCTTGAAATATGTCTGGGGAGAGGCCGGGCCATCGTCTCTCGAGCATGCTTTCGTTATGGGGTAATTTGCCCCGGGGCCCAGACGGACCAGGCGATTGATTGGGTGGCCTTCATGAATAATGAAAGAGATCCGTGATTCATCAGTCTAGGAGGAAAGGGAAGAGACTGGAGTTGGGTCCGGAGACAGAATTCTCCTCCTCCGAGCAAAGAGGCAGTGCGCCGGCCAGGTGTCTGTGAGACAGGCCCGGCTGGATGAAAGGAAGTCTCTTTCGCGCGTGGGCGAAAGCGAAGTAGGACGGTGTGCCGGGTGGTTGTGGTGTTCGGATGCAAAGCAAGAAGGCATCCAGGGTGGGTTTAAAGGCCTGGTTCCCTTGTGCTGATCGCTGGCGGGAGGCACAGATGTTGTCATCGGTAAGGTCAAGCCTGGTGGGTGTTTCTGGAAGTACCAGGCAGTCGTGGCAGGCCACAATCGCTTTATAGTACAAAACGGGAAACTGGTGAAAGCCTCTTCGTGTACGTGGATAATTGTGTGTTGGTCTAGAGTAGAAGAGTTAGGTTTGAGTCCAGTAGCATCTTAGAGGCCAAGAAGAGTCTCAGGGTATAAACGTTCGAGAATCAAAAGTCCGAGCTTTGACTCTCAAAAGCTGGTACCCTGAAACTCTTGTGGGTCTCTGTTTATGTGGGCCTCCACACTCCTCTGTTCAGTTTTGGTCTGGGGTCACTGAAATAACGCCACTCTGCATTTATGTACATAAGAACATAAGAGAAGCTATATTGGATCAGGCCAGTGGCCCATCCAGTTCAACTCTCTGTGTCACACAGTGACCAAAACTCGGTGGCCCTCAGGAGGACCACCAGCGGGGCCAGGACTCCCAAAGCCCTCCCACCGTGGCCCCCCAAGCACCAAGGATACAGAGCATCACTGCCCCAAACATAAGAACATAAGAGAGGCCATGTTGGATCAGGCCAATGGTCCATCCAGTCCAACACTCTGTGTCACACAGGGCCCAAAACTCGGGATCCCTCAGTAGGTCCACCAGCGGGGCTAGGACTCTCAAAGCACTCCCACTGTTGCCCCCCGAGCACGAAGGATACAGTGCATCACTGCCCCAGACATCAGAACATAAGAGAAGCCATGCTGGATGAAGCCAATGGCCCATCCAGTCCAACACTCTGTGTCACACAGGGGCCAAACCTCAGGAGCCCTCAGGAGGTCCACCAGCGGGGCCAGGACTCCCAAAGCACTCCCAGTGTTGCCCCCTGAGCACCAAGGATACAGAGCATCACTAGCCCCAGACATAAGAACATAAGAGAAGCCAGTGTTGGATCAGGCCAGTGGCTCATCCAGTCCAACGCTCTGTGTCACACAGTGGCCAAAACCCAGGTGTCATCAGGAGGTCCACCAGCGGGGCCAGAACTCCAGACGCCCTCTCACTGTGGCCCCCCAAGCACCAAGGATACAGAACATCACTGCCCCAGACATAAGAACATAAGAGAATCCATGTTGGATCAGGCCAGTGGCCAAATCCCAGGGGCCATCAGGAGGTCCACTAGCGGGAGGTCCATCCAGAAGCCCTTCCTACTGTTGCCCCCCAAGCACCAAGAATACAGAGCATCATTGCCCCAGAATATATGTGAATACTAACCTTCCCTATCTTGTCATCTGTTGTAGTCGTCTCTGGCTTATGAAACGCCATCGCAATGCATTTGCTTGCCCAGAAAATGCAGCGAGATTAATTATTCTGTAAGTGAAGGTCATATCCGAAGTGGCGGATTCAGTTGACTCACAAGGGCAGTGCTCTCTTCCTTCAAGGCTGGTGTAAAGATGCCTACATTAGCATGCGTGTGTGCTGGCGGGTGAAGGTTTTATTTATTATTTATTTATTTTATTCAGTTTATACCCCGCCCTCCCCGCAATGCGGGCTCAGGGCGGCTTACATAAGGGCATACGCCAATATAAAACATATTTAAAACCATTTAAAATCCATACAATACAAAACATTCTTAATAAGTTATTAACTAACTAACTAAAGTGCTCTCGATGTTCACAGATGGCGTATTTCAAACTGATTCAGCATCATCTGCTCTGGGGGTGCTGACGTTCCCTCATCCAGGGCCAGGGTAAGATGGAGAGTGGTGGTAGTGGCAGCTCCTACGCATATGTCTGGTGGAAGAGCTCCGTCTTACAGGCCCTGCGGAACTGTACAAGGTCCCGCAGGGCCCGGATCTCCTCCGGGAGCTCATTCCACCAGGTAGGAGCCGCCACCGAGAAAGCCCTGGCCCTGGTAGCGGTCAGCCTGGCCTCTTTGGGGCCTGGCATTGCCAGGAGATGTCACGTCCCGGACCAAAGTGCTCGCTGGGGAACATATGGGGAAAGGCGGTCCCTTTTCCCTGCTGTATTCACAGGTTAAAGCTTAGCACCATACAATGATACAATTATGCAACATGGATACAAGATGGACTAGGTGAAATTAAATACATATACTAAGATGAATAAATAAAGAAGAAGAGAAGAGGAGGTTGGATTTATACCCCGCCCTTCACTACCCGAAGGTGTCTCAGAGGGGCTTACAAACTCCTTCCCCTTCCCCTCCCCACAACAGACACCCTGCGAGGTAGAAGAAGAAGAAGAAGAGATTGGATTTATACCCCGCCCTTCACTGCCCAAAGGAGTCTCAGAGCGGCTCACAAACTCCTTTCCCTTCCCCTCCCCACAACAGACACCCTGCGAGGTAGGTGGGGCTGAGAGAGCTCTGACAGAAACTGCTCTTTTTCAAGAACAGCTCTTATCAGAACTACGGCTTGCCCAAGGTCATCCAGCAGCTGCGAGTGGAGGAGTGGGGAATCATACCCGGTTCTCCCAGATAAGCGTCCGTGCACTTAACCACTTCACCAAACAACACAATGATACAATTATGAAACATGGATACAAGATAGACTAGAAAAGAATTGGTGTAAAGAAATTAAAAAATGTGAAATTAAATACATATACTAAAATGAATAAATAAACAATACCTACATTCTACTAAAAAACATATCGACTTACTTCCAGAGTGAAATGCGTCTGGTCAAGTCCATTGGCCTTTGTGTGTAAGATTTTGGTATTTTGACATGAGGTGTGATCGGGCCCTTATGTTTTTGAATTATTTGCTAATAAATACATGTATTTTTATATTATATATGTTAAGTTTTTATTGTTGGCCCTCTGTTCTGTTTGATGCACTAATGGGTAATGCCAGGATTCCGAGTTCACTTTGGTCTTAGAAGGCTTAAAAAAATTACCGGGGGAAACAGTCTCAAGAGACTGATTTCTGCTCTTGCAGGAGTGTGGGTCTCTACCTGGCAAGACCCCTCTCCTCGCTGCTGGCTTAACCTGCTTGTCTCTGAGTAATCGTCGGCTGCCACTAGCTAACTTTAAGGTATCTCCGGCAAAAGGGTAGGCACTCTAGCACTCTTTGACACACTGCTGCTTAGAAGAAGAAGAAGAAGAGATTGGATTTATACCCCGCCCTTCACTACCCAAAGGTGTCTCAGAGTGGCTTACAAACTCCTCTCCCTTCCCCTCCCCACAACAGACACCCTGTTAGGTAGGTGGGGCTGAGAGAGCTCTTGACAGAAATGGCTCTTTTTCAAGAACAGCTCTTATCAGAACTATGGCTCGCCCAAGGTCATCCAGCCAGGTGCGAGTGGGGGAGTGGGGAATCAAACCTGGTTCTCCCAGATTAGAGTCTGCCCACTTAACCACTACACCAAACTCAAAGCTTAAAGGCCCCACCTCGGACCCTCCCACTTTATTTGGACTGGGACCAGTGCCCTCACAGACTAATGGGGATCAACAAAGTTTGTAGCAGGGTATGAGGTTTCATGAGTCACTGCTTTCTTGCACTCCCAGGGAAATACTGATCATTACTTTGAAGAAGAAGAGGAGATTGGATTTATACCCCGCCCTTCACTCAGAGTCTCAGAGCGGCTTACAAACTCCTTCCCCTTCTCACAACAGACACACCCTGTGAGGCAGGTGGGGCCGAGAGAACTCTTTCCAGAACTGTCCTTGAGGAGACAGCTCTGAGAGAGCTATGGCTTGCCCAAGGTCATCCAGCAGCTGCATGTGGAGGAGTGAGGAATCAAACCCGGTTCTCCCAGATTAGAGCCCGTGCACTGAGCCACTGCACCAAACTTTGGGGACAGGAAGCAGTGTTTCTCCAGGCCAGTTTGGCTGAGGAACCTGGAGGTTTTTTGTCATCTTCTGGGCATGGAACAGGGGTCACTGAGGGCGTGGGGGGTGGAGGTGTTTGTGAATTTCCTGCCTTGTGCAGGGGTTTGGACTAGATGACCCTGGAGGTCCCTTCCGACGCCATGATTCTAAAGCTTCTCCCTGCCACATATTTTGTTAAGGTGCTTTGGACTCTTGCTCTTTTCTGCTGCTACGGACAGACTAACGTGGTGATCCCTCTTGAGACTATGGGGGTGAACATTGAGGTCAGAGTCCAGGGGTGCCTTTAAAAAAAAAAAAAGGTAAAGTTTCCCTCGCTCGAAAGCCAGTCGAATCCGACTCTAGGGTTGCGGTGCTCATCTCCGTTTCAAAGCCGAAGAGCCAGCGCTGTTCGAAGACGTTTCCATTGTCATGTGGCCGGCATGACTAAACACCAAGGCGCACGGAACGCTGTGACCTTCCCACTGAAGTGGTACCTATTTATCTACGTGCAATTTCCTGCTTTCGAACTGCTAGGTTGGCAGGAGCTGGAGCTAGAGACGGGAGCTCACTCCGTCATACGGCACCCGGGTCTCAAACTGCTGAACTACAGACTTTTCCACAGCCTGCAGTTCAGCGTTTTAACCACTTGAGCCACCGCAACTCGTAGTAGCGCCTTAGAGACCAACGAAGTGTTTTGGGGAGCTTTGGCTGTTGAAAGCAGAGACTCCCCCAAATTTGTTGGTCTCTAAGGTCTCTTTTACTGCATACTATCATGGCTACCCTCTGACACTATGTGTTTTGTTTTTGTTTAGTCTGATGGAATAGAATCATAGAATCACAGAATGGGAAGGGGTCATAGAGGCCATCTAGTCCAAACCCCCCCACTGCTCAATGCAGGATCGGCCTAGAGCATCCCTGACAAGTGTTTGTCCAGCCGCTGCTTGAAGACTGCCAGTGGGAGGGAGCTCACCACCTCCCTCGGCCGCCGATTCCACTGTGGCACAACTCTGACTGTCAAAACGTTTTTCTTAATATCCAGCCGGTACCTTCCATCCCTTAATTTCAACCCATTCTTGCGAGTCCTCTCCTCTGCTGCCAATAGGAACAGCTCCCTGCCCTCCTCTAAGTGATAGCCCTTCAAATACCTAGAGAGAGCAATCATTTTATACTATTTTTATACTCCTTCTCTCTGAGTCTCAGGGTGGATTACTACTGTAAATCAAGTACACTCAACAGGATGGGACACCCAATGAGTAATTCAATAGGGTTTGGACTACAGAAATCTAGACACAAACAGAAATCTCAAACGGAGCTGAAGGGTAGCACGAGCTTTTAGACGTGATACATTCAGTGGTGGAGAAACTACTGAGTCTTAGGCATACTTACAGTCAGGGGTCATTTCCTTCAGGAGCGCACAGGAGCGGAGCTCCGGCAGTAAAGAGCCCAGGGGGCAGGCACATGCAACAAACCCCACCCCCTGCTCCCAGCAGCCCTCAGTCAGAGCAAGAAGCAGCCAGGTAAGCTGCAGAGCGCCCCCCGCTCCCCCCGCCCCAAAACAGTCCACTGGCATCTTTTAAGAGCAAGTTTTATTCAGGTACAAGCTCTCCCTCCTCTGCGAGGACAGATCTGCATGCCCCACCCCCACCAAATAGCTAGCAATCCAAAACAGTCCAGTGGAGCCTGAGCGGTGGGTGTTGCCTTCTGACACACTTCCGGTGATGTCAGCGGGTGTGGCATATGCTAATGAACTATGCTAATGAGCTCCCTGCACCTCTTTTTCTACGAAATGACCCCGCTTACAGTGTTAGGAAGCAATACAGGGATGCAGGTCATGGTCTCCGTCCCTTTACCTAGGCAGATTTTGGACCATTTCATTACAGTACACTTCTCTTTACCTGTGCAAAAAGCCCTCTTGAATAAGAACATAAGAACATAAGAACATAAGAGATGCCAATGTTGGATCAGGCCAAAGGCCCATCCAGTCCAACACTCTGTATCCCACAGTGGCCAGAAATACCAGTGCCATCAGGAGGTCCACCAGTGGGGCCAGGACAGTAGAAGCCCTCCCACTGTTGACCCCCCCCCAAGCACCAAGATGACAGAGCATCACTTGCCCCAGAGTCCCTATCTATAATGGCTAATAGCCACTGATGGACCTCTGCTCCATATGCTTATCTAATTCCCTTTTGAAGCCGTCCATGCTTGTAGCTGCCACTATTTCCTGTGGCAGTGAATTCCAAGTGTTAATCACTCTTTGGGTGAAGAAGTACTTCCTTTTATCCGTTCTAACCCGACCGCTCAGCAATTTCATGGAGTGCCCACGGGTTCTTGTATTGTGAGAAAGGGAGAAAAGTACCTCTTTCTCTACCTGCTCTTTCCCATGCATAATCTTATAAACCTCAATCATGTCACCCCTCAGTCGTCGTTTCTCCAAGCTAAAGAGCCCTAAGCGCCTTAACCTTTCCTCATAGGGAAAGTGTTCCAACCCTTTTATCATTCGAGTTGCTCTTTTCTGCACTTTTTCCAAAGCTATAATATCCTTTTTAAGGTGTGGTGACCAGAATTGCACACAGTATTCCAGATGAGGTCGCACCATTGATTTATATAGCGGCATTATGATATTGGCTGATCTGTTTACAATACCCTTCCTAATAATCCCCAGCATAGCATTGGCCTTCTTTATTGCAGTCACACACTGTCTCGACATTTTCAGTGAGTTATCTACTACAACTCCAAGATCTCTCTCTTGATCAGTCTCTGCCAGTTCAGACCCCATCAACGTGTATTTATAGTTAGGATTTTTGGCTCCAATGTGCATCACCTTGCACTTGGCCACATTGAACCCCATTTGCCATGTTGACGCCCACTCGCCCAAAATTGACAGATCCCTTTGGAGTGCCTCACAATCCTCACTGGTTTTCACCACCCTGAACAACTTCGTATCATCCGCAAATTTAGCCACTTCACTGCTTACTCCCAACTCCAAATCATTAATGAACAAGTTAAAAAGCAGTGGACCAAGTACTGATCCCTGTGGTACCCCACTGCTTACACCCCTCCACTGGGAGAACTGCCCATTTATACTCACTCTCTGTTTTCTATTAATTAGCCAGTTTTTGATCCATAAAAGGACTTGTCCTTTTATCCCATGATTTTTGAGCTTGCTTAGGAGCCTTTGATGAGGAACTTTATCAAAAGCTTTCTGGAAGTCAAGGTAAACAATATCTATTGGATCCCCCTTGTCCACATGTTTGTTCACCCCCTCAAAGAACATTAACAGGTTAGTGAGACAAGATCTTCCCTTACAGAACCCATGTTGAGTCTGCCTCAATAGGTTTTGTTCATCTATGTGCCTACTAATTCTTTCCTTAATAATGGTTTCCACCAGTTTACCCGGTATCGACGTCAGACTGACTGGCCTGTAATTTCCCGGATCTCCTCTGGAACCCTTTTTAAAGATGGGAGTGACATTAGCTATCTTCCAGTCCTCAGGAATGGAGGCTGATTTTAAGGAGAGATTACATATTTTTGTCAGGAGATCCACAAGTTCACAATTGAGTTCTTTCAGAACTCTCGGATGTATGCCATCTGGGCCTGGTGATTTTTCAGTTTTTAAGTTGTCTATCAGTTTTAGGACCTCCTCTCTCGTCACCTCAATCTGACTCAGGTCTTTCAACACCCCTCCCGAACTCAGCGGCTCTGGAGTGGGCAAGCACCTCTCATCTTCCACAGTGAAGACGGAGGCAAAAAATGCATTTAGCTTCTCAGCCATTTCCCTATCATCCTTCAGTACTCCTTTTACCCCTTGGTCGTCCAAGGGCCCCACTGCCTCCCTGGTCTCGTCACATCTTGGGGATGGGAATTCTGATCTCGTCACATCTTGGGGATGGGAAACTACAGGGGTGAAAGGCTTTCCTGTTTCCCCTTCCTCTCGCTTCTCCTTGGGAAGGGTGACTGGATTGGGTTCAGTGCACGCACAGAAGCGACGAGCGTTCAAAATGGAAAGGTGTTTAATAAGAAGATGTCGAGTGCGCACAGGCCCGTGACCAGCTCAGATGAAGCCGGGATTAAAAAAAAGAGATAACGTGCAGCCTTCTAAACCCTAACCCTGCACGTACCCACAACGGATGTTAAATTAGATTTAGGTGGGTAGCCATGTTAGTCCGAAGCAACAGAACAAAGTCTGAATCCAGTGGCACCTTTAAGAACAACAAAGTTTAATTCTGGGCGTAAGATTAAATTAGGATAGGTCATCTCGTTTTACAGCTGGAAGCATTTAGAAATCATCCATTACCAGCTTTTAAGGGGGATTAGATAGATTCATGGAGGTTAAGTCTGTCAGTGGCTACTAGCCGTGGTGGCTGAGGGGAACCTCTACGCTTAGAGGCACTAATCCTATGAATCCCAGAGCCAGGAGGCAACATCGGGAAGGCCTCGGCCTCTCTGCCCTGTTGTTGGCCCTCCAGAGGAACTGGTTGTCCGCTGTGTGAGACCGGATGCTGGACTAGATGGACCCTCACTGGTCTGATCCAGCAGGGCTCTTCTGATGTTCTTATCAGGAGAAGGTCTCGGCCTCTCTGCCCTGTTGTTGGCCCTCCAGAGGAACTGGTTGGCCACTGTGTGAGACAGGATGCTGGACTAGGTGGACCACTGGTCTGATCCAGCAGGGCTCTTCTGATGTTCTTATCAGGAGAAGGCCTCGGCCTGTCTGCCCTGTGGCTGACCCTCCAGAGGAACTGGCTACTGGGCGAGGCGGGATGCTGGACTAGATGGACTGCTGGTCTGACCCAGCAGGGCTCTTCTGAGATTCTTATCAGGGGAAGGTCTTGGCCTGTCTGCCCTGTTGTTGGCCCTCCAGAGGAACTGGTTGTCCACTGTGTGAGACAGTATGCTAGACTAGGTGGACCACTGGTCTGATCCTGCAGGGCTCTTCTGATGTTCTTCTCAGGGGATGGCCTCGGCTTCTCTGCCCTGTTGTTGGCCCATCGGAGGAACTGGCTGGCCCCTGTGTGAGACAGGATGCTGGACTAGGTGGACCCTCACTGGTCTGATCCAGCAGGGCTCTTCTGACGTTCTTCTCAGGGGAAGGCCTCGGTCTCTCTGCCCTGTTGTTGGCCCTCCAGAGGAACTGGCTGGCCCCTGTGTGAGACAGGATGCTGGACTAGGTGGACCCTCCCTGGTCTGATCCAGCAGGGCTCTCCTGATGTTCTTCTCAGGGGAAGGCCTCGGCCTCTCTGCCCTGTTGTTGGCCCATCAGAGGAACTGGCTGGCCAGTGTGTGAGACAGGAGGCTGAGCTAGATGGATCCTCACTGGTCTGATCCAGCAGGTCTGGTCTGATGTCCTTAGGCAGGGCCTGGAGGTCTCCTAGAATTGTAGCTGGTCTCCAAACTACGGAGGTTAGTCTCCCCTGGAGAAACCTGCTCCTTTGGAGCGTGGACTCTGTGGCATTATACCCTGTTGAGGTCTGTCCCCCGGTTCCACCCCTCAGATCTCCAGGAATTTCCCAACTTGGAATTGGCAACCCTAGATCATAGTGTTTGGGGCTTCCTCTTTCTTTTGGAAACGTGTGTTCAAGATGAATCCTGCTTAGAAGGGCTTGCAGTAAGATGGAGAAGTTTCTCCCCGATGTTCACGGGCGAACTAATCTCCCCTTTGCTCTCTCCCCCTGTGGGGTACTTGCATCTGGAAGACATGTTCTGCCCCTTTAGTTTTATGGCTTGAATGTGAGTAGTCAAGGTGGGACCCTGGCTGTCTTCATCCATTCCTGGCGAGGGCCATCTGCATATTTATGGCGCTGGATGTGGCTTTGTGCTTGGGAAATGACTCATCTCCACCTGTTTTTCTCCTTATGTACCTGCTAGCCTGCAAAAGAAGGGCTCTTTGTAACTTCCCGAGCCCCTTCAGCATGCAGACGTGATTATTGCAAACGTCGACCTGCGATTCTGAGGTGCAAGGCATTTTGTCACGCTTACAAAAACAGGTTTTAATGGCTGGCATCTCTCTCGTTCATGACGAACACAGCCGAGTAACTAAAGCACCCACTTAGGACGTTTCCAGCTTTGCAGTGTTTCATTTTTCTTTATGACACGGTTCTGCTGCCAGGACTTGCTTGCATATTGACTGTTTTGTTATTGTGCATTTGCGTTTCCCCCCCTCGTATTGTGGCTGCAGTGCTGGAAAGTTAGAAGAAGGGCCGCTCACGTGTTCAGTGATTTTTGCCCTTTTCCCGTGAACATAAAGGGCTTGGGAGTTGGAGGCAGGTCACACTGTATGAAGAAAGGCGCGTGCCTAGGTATTTACACTTTTGACTTCCGCAGGTGCGAAGGAAAGCTGCTTGTCTCCAGACACGCACTAAGCGCACATTGAAGAGTTGTGGCTAATTAGTGCGGTCCAAAGTGTGCATTCCCAATGAAGTGGACATCTGGGTCTCCCTTTCATACCAATGTGCTGTCTGCAAGGGAACATTGGCGTAGTTGTCACGGGCTGGGGTGCCAGTCAAAGGGAGTCCAGAGCAGACCAAAGTCAGGAGCCAAGAAGACAGTGCAAAGTGCAAAGCCAAGCCGGGGTCAGGAGCCAGAAACACAGAGCCAAATCCAAAATCACTAACCAGAAGCGTAGTCCCAAAAGCCAAGCCGGGATCAGGAGCCAGGAACACAGAGCCAAATCCAAAATCACCAACCAGAAGCGTAGTCCCAAAAGCCAAGCCGGGGTCAGGAGCCAGAAACACAGAGCCAAATCCAAAATCACTAACCAGAAGCGTAGTCCCAAAAGCCAAGCCGGGATCAGGAGCCAGGAACACAGAGCCAAATCCAAAATCACTAACCAGAAGCGTAGTCCCAAAAGCCAAGCCGGGATCAGGAGCCAGGAACACAGAGCCAAATCCAAAATCACCAACCAGAAGCGTAGTCCCAAAAGCCAAGCCGGGATCAGGAGCCAGGAACACAGAGCCAAATCCAAAATCTCTAACCAGAAGCGTAGTCCCAAAAGCCAAGCTGGGATCAGGAGCCAGGAACACAGAGCCAAATCCAAAATCACCAACCAGAAGCGTAGTCCCAAAAGCCAAGCCGGGATCAGGAGCCAGGAACACAGAGCCAAATCCAAAATCTCTAACCAGAAGCGTAGTCCCAAAAGCCAAGCTGGGGTCAGGAGCCAGGAACACAGAGCCAAGTCCAAAGTCAGGGAGTCCGAAGGTCTAGGTGCAAGAGCCGAGCCGGAGTGGATGCTAGCAGCACGAAGCTGACTCGTTGCTTCCATGAAGAGTACTGCCCAGAGTGTAGAGTTAAATGCTGTTACCAGTTAGCCAGCTGCACGATCGCCCGTGCTCCTTAGGACTTTGGGCTAGCCAAACATCTTCCCTATAGCCTGGCCTCTCGTCACCTGCTTGCTATGTTTTGCCGCCCCGTTGCTCCCTTAAACGAGTCACACATGGGGGTGAGGCAAGAGGACTTTCAGCTTGCATTTCTTCCCCCTTATCTGGGCCAGGTGTGAAGACTGCTGTTGCAGACAACTGCCAGCTATCCTCCTCTGCTGCTTCAGAGGGGCCAGCTGCGGTTCCTGCTTGCAGCTCTGTCAGCTCTCCTCGTCCACACCCATGACAGTAGTCACCTCGGACTTGACTGCTGATGTAAAACATGAATCAGATCCAAGCTCAAAATAGCACCAACCCCCCCACCCCCGGTGTACTGTTCATGAAAAGATGGCAAAGCGATTTAAAGCATGGCTCCAACTTGCAGCCCTGCAGTTCTTCTAGAACTCAGAGTTCCTCATCGAATCTTCAAGTCTGTGCAGCGGCGTTTAGAACTTGGCAGGGCATCGTGTCTGCCTGGGAAACACTGGGTGTGGAAGGGGGAAGAGAAAAAGAGAAGTGAGTGAATTTGTGCGTCTGTGATATAATTTTACCTGTGTGGCAGACCTCATTCTTTCAGCATCGTCTTGGCCGTATGGAAGATTCCTTTTTTGGTACTGTGCGATGCAACAGTTGATACGCAGTGCAAGTTCTGGTTTACTCTCCTGTTGAAGATCCAGCTTCTTGCTTGAAAGACTTGGGGAGGGGGCACCTGTTGCCACACAAACACCTTTGTGTGAGGTCAGGTCTTTGTGTGTGTGTGTGTGTTTTCCTTCATCCCTAGTGCATCATGAAATGTTTGGTTGGCGTGCAACTTGAAAGAAGTTGAACACAAGTCAACATGTTTCTTTTGGATGATCTGCTTGTATTTATGCTTGCGTATATATGCCTGGGGGCCGCGGTGGCCCGGTGGTTAAGATGCTGAACTGCAGACTGGAAGGTCGGTAGTTCAGCAGTTCGAGACCCGAGTGTGCCGCATGACGGAGTGAGCTCCCGTCTCTAGTTCCAGCTCCTGCCAACCTAGCAGTTCGAAAGCAAGAAATTGCAAGCAGATAAATAGGTACCACTTCGGTGGGAAGGTAACAGTGTTCTGTGCAATAAATTCTTATTACACCCCAGAAATGGAAGACAGATGAGATCCCAACAATTAAGCGATGGTTTTTTAAAGGTATGGGACTTTGTAGTGATGGATAAAATCTCAGATCAGTTGGTAATCACAGACAATTCTACCTATCAGTCATGTTCTCTAGAAAAATGGTATTGTTTGTTTCACTACATTTCAAATAACTCAACAAGTGAGAATGTACTACGTAAGAAGTATTTTGTACTTTTCTTTATATTAACAAGGGGCTGCGGTGACTCAAGGGGCTGCGGTGGCTCAAGTGGTCAAGACGCTGAACTGCAGGCTGTGGAAGGTCGGAAGTTCAGCAGTTCGAGACCCGAGTGTGCCGCATGACGGAGTGAGCTCCCGTCTCTGGTCCCAGCTCCTGCCAACCTAGCAGTTCGAAAGCAAGAAATTGCAAGTAGATAAATAGGTACCGTACCGCTTCGGTGGGAAGGTGACAGTGTTCCATGCACCTCGGCGTCTAGTCACGCCAGCCACATGGCCATGGGAATGTCTTCAGACAGTGCTGGCTCTTCAGCTTGGAAACGGAGATGAGCACCGCCCCCTAGAGTCGGATTTGACTGGCTTTCGAGCAAGGGAAACCTTTACCCCAGACTAGCCAGATCTCATCATATCTCAAAAGCTAAGCAGGGTCCACGTAAGAACATAAGAGAAGCCGGTGTTGGTCAGGCCAGTGGCCCATCCAGTCCAACACTCTGTCACGCAGTGGCCAAAAATACCAGGTGCCACCAGGAGGTCCAGCAGCGGGGCCAGGACACTAGAAGCCCTCCCACTGTTGCCCCCCCTCCCAAGCACCAAGAAGACAGAGCATCCCTTGCCCCCAGACTGAGAGTTCCTCTCTATACCTTGTGGCTAATAGCCACTGATAGACCTCTGCTCCAGATGTTTATCCATAAGAACATCAGAGAAGCCAATGCTGGATCAGGTCAGTTGCCCATCCAGTCCAACACTCGAGAGTGTCACACAGTGGCCCCAAAAATACCAGGGGCCATCAGGAGGTCCACCACCGGGGCCAAGACACCAGAATCCCTCCCATTATCCCTTCTTCCCCCCCCCCCCAAAGCACCAAGCCCTTGTTAGTGCCTGGATGGGAGACCACTGAGGAAGTCCAGGGTTTCTGTGCAGAGGCAGGCGATGGCAAACCACCTCTGAATGTCTCTCGCCTTGAAAACCTAACAGGAGTCACGAGAACTCAGCTGTGACTTGGTGGCAAAAACAACAATTATGCGCCATTGCATGCCTGAGGATGCACACCTATGCTCACTTATTAGGTCCCACTGAACTTGGCGTGGCGTACTTTTGAGCTCACGTAGTATCGCTCTGTCTCTCTCTCTAAACTGATTCCTTTGTACCTGATGCCCTTTTCACAAGTGAGAGGAGATGCGGCTGTTTCTAGGGAGGCTGTTTAGCACTCCGTAGTTCGGCAAAGGATGAGATGGTTGGACAGTGTCATAGATGCAACGAACATGAAATTGAGCCAACTTCAGAGGACGGCGGAAGACAGGAAGGCCCGGCGTGATCTGGTCCATGGGGTCGCGAAGAGTTGGACTCGACTGTGCGACTGAATAACAACAACAACAACAAGAAGTTCTAGGGCATTTTAAAAGAAAATTAATTTTTTTAAAAAAATACACAGCAATTAAGTTAAAGGAATGATTACAAATGAATATTATGCGGGTTCTTTGGCTGGGGGGGGGGAAGTGTCGAGAGCCATATTCTGATCCCAGAACATGATAGCGGATCATTAGTGCAATGAAATCTACCATCTCCAGCAACTAATGGGAAATCTTAACTCATAGAAGCAAATGATGCTGTAGTTTAAACGTCAGGATGTGGAAATGTGAGAGTTTATTAAAGTGTTGTTTAATACGTGCTACAAGAGCGCCAACAACTCCAGAGGGATATTGAAATATGGGTGTTATCTTAGACTTCATTTGCAATGAGTAATGTTGGTGCATGCAGTGTTTTTGGCATGGCAGAATGCTTTCTCCAAGATCAGACAAGAATAAAAGCTATAAGCAAAATTCGATCATTACCTTTTTTTACCAAGAAGAAATCTTTCTGGTTTTCCTCTAATTGTGGTGTGCATCTAATGGTCCAGCAGGCTGTTTTCTTTTCAGTAGAAAACTTCAGCCGCTGTGATGTGTTTTTTAATACTTTTTTGGTTCTTAAACCACAGTTTGACCGAGAGCGCAGCATTTTCTCGACTCAGCTCTGGTTCGGTTACTTGTGCCTGGACGCAATCAGCAGTGTAAGCCTAAGCCGCATTGCGTGTCATCAGTTTTCATGTACCGTGCGCCAGGCTTCTCCAACGGGGTGCCCACGGGTGCCCTGGCATCTGTTGAGTGCTCTTTGGAAACTCTCCCCTGGAAATCTGGTTGGCTGTACAGATTGAAATAACCACGGTTTTAGTCTCTCACTCTTTCTAAGTGTATTTTTTAAAACTAGTCTGCTTGTCCTGAGCACTTCGGCTTCCTGTATGTGTGTGTATCAGGGGCATAGCCAGAAACTTTTGGTTGGTGGGGTGTGGGGAAATTGGGGTGGGGCACCCAGCCGCACCTGCTGCTCCTCTTGCAACAGCAGAAGAAGCAGTTCCGGCTGCACTGCGACCTCTAGTCCTCCTCTAGTCCTTTTGATTGGAGAGAATCTTCGTGCCGGGCTTTTTTTGGGGTGGCGGGGGGGGGGGGGGGGGAATCTCCGGCTCTCTCTATTTTGCATTTTGCAATTTTATTTTGTTATTTTGAACTTTTATTTTATTGCATTTTTTAAAACCTATTTATTTTTCGGCCTGGGGGTGGGTGGGGGATGAGTCTGAAGCTTCCCTGACTGTGCCCGGGGTCATTTTGGAACACCCATACATAGCTTACGTTAAAAATATTTCTTTTCTGTCTGAGGGGCAGCACTCATCTCTGGGGGGAATTGCCCCCAAATGCCCCACCCCGTGGCTACAGGCCTGGTGTGTGTGTGTGGTTGGCTTGACCTCCCATGGTGGCCATTTTGTGGTTACGTCCACCCCCCTTGTGTCAGAATTTCAAAGGTACCCGCAGGGGCAAAAAGGTTGGGGACCCCTGCTGTACACTTTTCCCCTTCATTTTTAAATTTTTAAAATATATATTTTTATTTGATTTAAGAAAAGGTACGTACGAGGTTATCAACAGTAAGTTGATAACGACAGTGTAATAAACTAGCTAACAACAGCATCAAAAAAAGCAGAAAGGGGGAGCTTTACGCATTCAGGATGTTAATATAAGGTAAAGGTTAAGGTTTCCCTTGCTCGAAAGCCAGTCGAATCTGACTCTAGGGATGCGGTGCTTATCTCCGTTTCCAAGCCGAAGAGCCAGCGCTGTCCGAAGGCGTTACCGTTGTCATGTGGCCGGCATGAGTAGACGCTGAGGTGCATGGAACGCTGTCACCTCCCCACCGAAGCAGTCCCTATTTATCTACTTGCAATTTCTTGCTTTCGAACTGCTAGGTTGGCAGGAGCTGGGGCCGGAGACAGGAGCTCACTCCCTCATGCGGCATTCGGGTCTCGAACTGCTGATCTTCCAGCCTTCCAGCCTGCGATTCAGCGTCTTAACCACTTGAGCCACCGCAGCCCCTTGTTAATATAAAGAAAAGTACAAAATACTTCTTAAGTAGTACATTCTCCCTTGTTGAGTTATTTGAAATGTAGTGAAAGAAACAATACCATTTTTCTAGAACATCTGATAGGTAGAATTGTCTGCGATTACCAACTGATCTGAGATTTTATCCATCACTACAAAGTGTAATACCGTTAAAAAACCATCACTTAATTGTGGGGATCTCATCTGTCTTCCATTTCTGAGGTAATAAGAGTTTTTGCAGCTGCTAGTAGTATGGCAATGAGTCCTCGTCTTAGCTCCAGGATATCATTATTCGGCCAGAGATTTAACAAGAGAGTTTCTGGTTTGGGTGGAATTACACGGTGAGTAATATCCGCCTTCATTTTTTAAAAAGTTTCTACCCGGAGTCTGTTTTGCAGGTTAAGAAATTGGCAGGAGAACAATCGGAAACCAGAAATGCCCCTGTTCAAAGCAGGAGAACGCAAAATCGCTATCCTTTTTGTGCCTCTCTGGCAGATCCTCTTCAGATTATTGAATACACTTAGTACTCATCTGTGGCGCAAGGCAGCCTCTTCTGGCTGAGTCTCTGAGAGCAAAGGCCTTTGTGCTGACTAGAGCGCAGCTGGTGAATCCCTCCTGTGTGTTTGCCCAGTTCAGGAATGCGCCGCAGCCAGAGAGAAAGATGCCTTGTGCTTCCGGCTGAGGTTCAAGACACTTGTTGCTAGAGATGTGAAGGCCCGGGAAAAAACCGGAAAAATTCGGGGAAAAAACGTTTTTTCCCGTTTTTTCCCTGACGCCTTTTTGTTTTTTTCTGAAAAATTGGAAAAATTGAAAAAAGAAAAGAAAAAAAAAATTGATTATGGAATGTTTTATTTTAACATGATGAACAAAATATTTTAAGACCAGGTGTTCAAATATTTTCCAAATCATTTCTTATATATATGTTATCAGATTGATGTAATTTCTGTGCACTGAGGACAAGCAAGTCCTAGGTTACAAACTGAACTCTCCAGTGCAAGAACAAGATGCATTTCTTCCTTTAGGAGGTGCGATTATCAGAAGAAAATAAAAAAAATTCAGTTTTGTTTTTGCATGTGGGTGGGTATTCTGTTTGTAATAACTGTTTGGATACACTATATTTTTAATATGCTAGTTGTGATCATTTCATGCCAAATAAAAATGTCCATAGTGATATTTTATGTTCCTAAAGTAACAGAATGACTTTCAAACTAGAAAAGACAAAAGAAATGCTAATGTAGCATTTTCCCCAGTTTTTCCGAAAATTTCTGTTTTCCCTCGAAAAAACCCGGAAAAAAAACCCGTTTTTTTTCTGAGCTTCAAAATTTCCGGAAATTTTACATCTCTACTTGGTGCCTTGTACCCCTTTCCTGAGACCCCCTTAAATGCTGTTACCTATTTTGGAAGGATTCCTTGGTCCTAGCCGTGGAGTTTCACTCCGCCATGCTAATGTTTAGCTGAGTTTGTTTCAGTGTGGATATTCCTGAGGTCTCACTTTGGTGATGTGCTTGCGAGTGGATTCCCCCCTCCCCAACCTTATTGGTTCTCGCAAGACTGGGAAACTATTGACGCTTAAGGCCAGTTCGGTGTAGTGGTTAAGTGCCTGCACTCTAATCTGGGTTTGATTCCCCACTCCTCCACTTGCAGCTGCTGGATGACCCTGGGTCAGTCACAAGCTCTCTCAGAGCTGTCCTTGAAAAAGAGCAGTTCCTCTCAGAGCTCTCTCAGCCCCACCTACTTCACAGGGTGCCTGTTGTAGGGAAGGGGAGGAAAAGGAGTTTGTCAGCCGCTCTGAGACTCCGAGTGAAGGGCGGGGTATAAATCCAATCTCCTCCTCTTCCTCCTCCTCCTTCAAGGTGCCACTGGACTCAAACCCTTTTCTGTTGCTTCAGACCAATGTGGCTACCTACCCTGAATCTATGGTATAATATTCTGAATGATAATACATATTAAAGAGTTCAATGTGCTCAGTGTTACCAAGTTAAACTTTATAGCCCTTTTTATCTGATGCCCTTGTAGGCCCGCCTGTCGCGACTGCGAGAGCGTTACTGCCCAAACAGCACACTTCCTTTTGCTTACTACAGATTGTTTTCTCCTTCAGTGCTTTATTTTTTGCTACCTGCTCGATAGCAACGCTGAAGATACGTGTGCTAAGGTTGCAGAGGTTGTAGCAGTTTGCAACGCTGTCTCAGGTGTTCGGTACACTGGCAGTTTTGCTTGCAGAAAACGAAGGCGTTCGTATTTTTAAAGTCCATAAATCTGCCAAATGATGCAGTTTTGCATGCTAATTAAGTTATAGGTGATGCCAGGGCCTTTTTTGTAGAAAAAGCCCAGCAGGAACTCATTAGCATAATAGGCCACACCCAACAGCAGAAACTCATTAGCATATTAGGCTACAGCCCTGACAGCACAGCTCTTTAGCATATTAGGCCACACACCCATGTTACCAGAAGTGTGGTCATCCAGCCACACCCACCTTTTGCCTCTTATTCTGTTGACCCTGTTTGTGGTCAAGACCCTGGGCTTCTTTTGTTGTAGGAACTCCTTTGCATGTTAGGCCACACACCCCTAATGAAGCCAATCCTAATGAGTTCCTGCTGTTGGGTGTGGCCTATTATGCTAATGAGTTCCTGCTGGGCGTGGCCAACTTGGGAGCCAGCCGGAACTCCGTTCCTTTGCGTTCCTGCCCAAAAATAGCCCTGGGTGATGCCTTTTGCGTTATGACATCGATTCCAATGTTTAGGGTTGAGAGGAAGGTGCTGCGTTTATTTCAATTCCTCCCCTCACAATTTTGGAGAGCCAGTTTGGTGTCGTGGTTAAGTGCGGGGACTCTAATCTGGGAGAACCGGGCTTGATTCCCCACTCCTCCACTTGCACCTGGCTGGATGACCTTGGGCAAGCCATAGTTCTGGCACAGCTGTTCTTGAAAAAGAGCAGTTTCTGTCAGAGCTCTCTCAGCCCCACCTGCCTCCCAGGAGATTGTAAGCTGCTCAGATTCCGAGTGAAGAGCAGGGTATAAATCCACTCTCCTCCTCCTCCTCCTCCTTCTCCTTCTGTTTTTCAAACACCCTGCCCTGTGTTTTTCAAGTGGCTTCAAAATCTCCAGAAATTTTACATCTCTAGCATCAGTCTGTCGCCCAGAGAAATGTTGTCAACACCTTGGTGGTCCTTATAAGAGCATAAGATAAATTTTGGGAATAATAAATAATAATACTGTTTTCCACCCCAAAACTCATGAACTCGTGCATCTAACAAAGCAGTAAAATGCCCAACCCAAGAACAGAATCCATGAAATAACCATTATTAGGATCAATAAAGGGGAGAAGCAGAATTTCCGGTCATAATGGTAAGACCTCATCTTGCTGGCATTCACTGTAAAATGTGGAGTAGAGACAGACATCAATGAAATGTTTTATAGTTCTGCTTCTCCTTTTCACCGGCTGCATGTGACTTGAAGTCTTGTGTGCTTGAAACTATTTTTTATCCCCTTCCTCTCCTGTTCCTCATTTCCTTTCCCTTTGATAAAAGAACAAACAAACTGGAAACAGTCTACAGAATGCAGTGGCTTCTTCTGCATTTTCAGATTACGGTGGAGACGGGTCCATGTGTTACTCTTTGGTTAGGAATGACGTATTATGTGGTGTTGTGCTGTGAAATGTAGTTGTCGTTCAGTGAGCCTCCGAGTGGAGCCTGGAGATCGCTCAGGATTTGAACTGATCTTCAGGCAACAGAGACCAGTTCCCCTGGAGAAAATGGCTGCTTTGGAGGGGGGGACTCTGCGACATTATGCCCCACTGCGGTCCCTTTCCTCCCCAAAAGCTACTTTTCCAGGAATTTCCCAAAAATTGTTGATGAGTTCTAATTTATCACTTTCACGTTGAATGTTCCCTTTTGATTTTTATTTTTTTTTGGTAGCACAGTGACTTTCAGGTCTGTAGTGGTATGTCCAGGGTGATTAAAATGTCCACCCAGTGGTTGCTGGATGTTGTGATTTCTCGTGTCTAGTTCATAGATTTTTCTCAAACAGCTGTCCACTGTAGCCAGTAAACGGGTAGTGTGGACACATAATGGCTTATATGGAATTGGGTGACATGCAAGTGGGTGAACATTGTATGGTGAGGCTGGTATTATTTGATCCCATAGCAGTATTATCAGAGCGTATATGGGGACAAAGTTGGCATCAAGGTATGTTAAGAACATAAGAACATAAGAGACGCCAATGTTGGATCAGGCCAAAGGCTCACCCAGTCCAACACTCTGTATCACACAGTGGCCAGAAATACCAGGGGCCATCAGGCGGTCCACCAGTGGGGCCAGGACATTAGAAGCCCTCCCACTGTTGACCCCCCCCCCAAGCACCAGGAAGATAGAGCATCACTTGCCCCAGAGCCCCTATCTATACCTTGTGGCCACTGATGGACCTCTGCTCCATATGCCTATCTAATTCCCTTTTGAAGCCGTCCATGCTTGTAGCTGCCACCACCTCCTGTGGCAGTGAATTCCATGTGTTAATCACTCTTTGGGTGAAGAAGTACTTCCTCTTATCCGTTCTAACCCGACCGCTCAGCAATTTCATGGAGTGCCCACGAGTTCTTGTATTGTGAGAAAGGGAGAAAAGGACCTCTTTCTCTACCTGCTCTTTCCCATGCATAATCTTATAAACCTCAATCATGTCACCCCTCAGTCGTCGTTTCTCCAAGCTAAAGAGCCCCCAGCGCCTTAACCTTTCCTCATAGGGAAAGTGTTCCAACCCTTTTATCATTTGAGTTGCCCCTTTCTGCACTTTTCCCAAAGCTATAGTTTAAAATTGGGTGGCTGCCTGTAAGCAAAGAAAGGCCTCCCACCCAAGGCCCGTGAAAGAGGACTATCCTTATCCAGGAGATGCTGTAGGTTAGGGTCTGTGGCTCAGTGGCAGAGCATCTGCTTGGCATGCAGAAGGTCCCAGGTTCAATCCCCGGCATCTCCAAATAAAAGGCTCAGGCAGGAGGTGATGTGAATGACCTCTCTGCCTGAGTCCCTGGAGAAGCTGCTGCCAGTCTGAATAGAAGAAGAAGAAGAGATTGGATTTATACCCCACCCTTCACTTGGAGTCTCAGAGCAGTTTACAAACGCCTTTCCCTTCCCCTCCCCACAACAGACACCCTGGGAGGTAGGTGGGGCTGAGGGAGCTCTTTTGAGGACTGCTCTTTCAAGGACAGCTCTGAGAGAACTTGTGGCTTGCCCAAGGTCATCCAGCCAGGTGCAAGTGGAGGAGTGGGGAATCAAACCCGGTTATCCCAGATTAGAGTCTGCGCACTTAACCAGTACACCAAACTACACCAATACAGCTTATTCAAGTGGCTAACCATGTTTGTCTGAGGCATCAGAAGAAAGGTGGGAGTCTAGTGGCACCTTGAAGACCATCAAAGTTTTATTCTGGGTATAAGCTTTTGTGTGCACATCCACTTCTTTGGATCCCTGAAAGATATCTGAAGAAGTGTGCACGCCCATGAAAGCTTATACCCAGAATAAAACTTGGTCGGTCTGAAAGGTGCCACTGGACTCAAACTTTGTTCCATTAGACAACTAATAGCAACAAGTTGTTGTTGTTCAGTCACACAGTTGAGTCCGACCCTTCGCGACCCCATGGACCACATCACGCCAGGCCCTCCTGTCTTCCGCCGTGCTCCGGAGTTTGCTTAATTTTATGTTTGTTGCATCGATCACACTGTCTGACCATCTCATCCTTTGCCGTCCCCGTCTTCTTTGACCTTCAGTCTTTCCCGGCATCAGGGTCTTCTCCAGTGAGGGGTCCCTTCTCATTGGGTGGCCAAAGTATTTGAGCTTCAGTTTCATTATCTGGCCTTCCAGGGAACAGTGAGGGTTGATTTCCTTTAGGATTGACTGATTCGGTCTCCTTGCAGTCCAAGGGACTCTCAGGAGTCTTCTCCAGCACCGTATCTATTGTTCAGTCGCACAGTCGAGTCCGACTCTTCGCTACCCCATGGACCACATCACGCCAGGCCCTCCTGTCTTCCGTTGTGTAACCGTCTCATCCTTTGCCGTCCCCTTCTTCTGTTACCTTCAATAACGATAACGACAAGACATTCTTGCAAATGAGTGTGCGTTATCTGGTACAGTTTATCTCGAGGTTACTTTGCAATTAAATTGTTGTGTGTGATGTGGGTAAACTGCAGAGGTCCTTCACGGTTGTGGGGGATGGTTGTAGTTATTGGTCCCAGCTCCCGAAGAGAGAATTCAGCTCCGTGAACAGTCACTTACCAGGCTGTGTTGGCTAAGAAGCCTCTCCAGACAGAGTAGTACTTGTAAAAGGAATCGTAATTGGTTTGTGTTATTGTTTCTGGGTGTCGGTGTGCCATAAACGAAAGACACAGATATTTGAATGGGCTGGCAAAGCTAGCAAAGCTATTTTCCTTTGGGAAGCCTTTAGTACATTCTCTTTAAATCTATTGCACGGGTACCTTCGCTGTCTAGTTCCGTTGTAAACTCTTGGATGGCACCTACTCTCATGTTGTAAAGCACGCTGCATGGTTGGTGTACATAACTGATAACAGTATTATTTATTTATTTATCTTTGAATTTATATCCCGCCCTCCCCGAAGGCTCAGGGCGGCTCACAAGAGGCATAGATGCCAAGTTAAAACAGTACAACAGTATAAGAACAATATAAAATACAATATGTACAATTCAATTAAAAATACGGTGCTCCAAAATTACTTGAATTCAAGATGGGATTCGAGAATTATTCATACCAACACAACAGAACAGTATGACAGACTTTAGAGTCTATTAGCTGTTGTAGATTTTCCGGGTTGTCTGGCCGTGGTCTTGGCATTGCAGGACCTGACGTTTCGCCAGAGGTATAACACAGAAAGACGGAGCCCTCTCTGTGTCAAGGTGAGAAAAAAGGAAAGCTCCTCCATTAGCACGTTTCACAGCCTGGGGAACTCCTACAAGAGAATGACTCCGCCCTACCCCACCTTCCTGAGTAGATATAAATTACCTGCCGACCATTTTTCTTCTCACCTTGACACAGAGAGGGACTCCATTAGCATGTTTCACAGCCTGGGGAACTCCTCCAAGATAATGACTCAGCCCTACCCCACCTTCCTGAGTAGATATAAATTACCTGCCTACGATTTTTCTTCTCACCTTGACACAGAGAGTGCTCCATTAGCATGTTTCACAGCCTGGGGGACTCCTACATGATAATGACTCAGACCTACCCCACCTTCCTGAGTAGATATAAATTACCCGCCTACCGTTTTTCTTCTCACCTTGACACAGAGAGTGCTCCATTAGCATGTTTCACAGCCTGGGGAACCCCTAAAAGATAATGACTCAGCCCTACCCCACCTTCCTGAGTAGATATAAATTACCTGCTGACCATTTTTCTTCCCCGTCTGCAGGTATTAAAGCATGACCTGAGCCAGGCTCTTAATGATAGAGGACATTTTGGAGGACATTAATCCATAGGGTCGCCGTAAGTCGGAAGCAGCGTGGTGGGATTTAACTAACACAACGGAGGTCTGAGCCTTGTAGCTGACAAGTTTGAGTTTCAGTTTAGTTCACAGTAATTAGCCACTGGCAGTTAAAAAATTACAAAACACAAATTGTGAACAAGCTATAGGTTAGAGTCAGAATATACAAAAATACCAAGGATCAGTAACAAAATATGACTAATTTAGTACAGAGAGCCAGTTTGGTGTCGTGGTTAAGTGGGCGGACTCTAATCTGGGAACCTAGCAGTTCGAAAGCAAGAACTTGCAAGTAGATAAATAGGTACCACTTCAGTGGGAAGGTAACAGCGTTCTGTGCGCCTCGGTGTTTAGTCATGCCGGCCACATGACCACAGAAACGTCTCTGGACAGCGCTGGCTCTTCGGCTTGGAAACGGAGATGAGCACCGCAACCCTAGAGTTGGATTCGACTGGCTTTCGAGCAAGGGAACCTTTACCATTACCTTATACAAAAATACCAAGGATCAGTAACAAAATATGACTAATTTAGTACAGAGAGCCAGTTTGGTGTCGTGGTTAAGTGGACGGACTCTAATCTGGGAGAACTGGGTTTGATTCCCCACTCCTCTACTTGCACAAGTCTGGATGACCTTGGGCAAGCCACAGTTCTGATAAGAGCTGTTCTTGAAAAAGAGCCGTTACTGTCAGAGCTCTCTCAGCCCCGCCTACCTCACAGGGCGTCTGTTGTGGGGAGGGGAAGGGAAAGGAGTTTGTAAGCCGCTCTGAGACACCTTTGGGTAGTGAAGGGCGGGGTATAAATCCAATCTCCTCCTCCTCCTCCTCCTCCTCCTCCTCCTCCTCCTCC